>NW_026606984.1:67500-105363 GCF_029890125.1 Rhinichthys klamathensis goyatoka | reverse complement strand
GCTGGAAACGTGTCATTTGGCTTCTCATATGTGTCTTGTTTCCGAAATATTTTACTTTTACTCTACAAAGCTTACAACTAGTGTGGCTCTTGTCCAGCTCCTTTCCCCCTTCAACGTCAGAAGCCAAAATATTTCCACACGTCAGCTTTTAACGAGGAGGGTGTGTCGGTACACGATCCGTTCCACCTGCACGATCCGTTCTACGCATGCGTAGTAGACGCAGTAGAAAACGCACATGCGCAAATTATAATTCTGTTTTGCGATGCTGATTTTGATTTACGACACTGCACGATCTGTTCCACGCATGCGCATATTTGTACCGCGAAACTTTCATTCACTCACAGCAAAAGAAAATGGAGTTCAGTGGAAGAAATGAGCGAAATGAGAAGTTTGCCCTTTACGCTGCCGTTAGACAATATTTGGTTGACGGGTTGGTGGATGCAGCGTTGAAGAAGAAGGTCTCACGAATGGCTGCAAATTTTGTTATAAGAGGTACGTGAGTGCATAGACATCATTATTGATAGACGCCCTATCAACCGCTAAGTTACTGCCAGTGTCCCATCTTAGACCGGTCACCCGCTGTAATCTGTTTGGCAGGTGCAATGAGCTGTCAGCGCATTAAATTAATTATACCTCACTGAATATCAAACTGATTTTCGCGCGGTTTTTTTTGCTGCAAATGTCATTCATGTAGCTATGATACAGGACACATGGTTCGGCGTATTTTAATATTCACAGTAGGCTTACAGTAATATAATATTCTGATATAAGATATACAGTGACCAGACACAATATATGATGTATGTGATGTAGGATATAAGGTATTTTATAAATCACACACTATAAATATGATAAAGAAGCAGAAACAGATAGTTGCAGTAAAGTAAGATATTTAAATAAGTTGACACAAACAAACACGAACAGACACTCTCTCACACACAAACTCACACACAAACAAACAAACCGGAACAGACACAAACATACTCCCTCTCACACACAAACACACTCTCTCACACACACAAACTCACTCTCTCACACAAACACAGACACTCTCTCACTCATACAAACAAACACGAACAGACACAAACAGACCATTCAAGTTGAATTATGATTTGTGACACACACACTCACACACAAACAAACACGAACAGACACTCTCTCACACACAAACTCACTCACTCACACACAAACAAACAGGAACAGATACAAACAGACACCCTCTCACACACAAACACACTCTCTCTCACACACAAACTCACTCGCACACTCTCTCACACAAACAGACACTCTCTCACACACAAACACACACTCTCTCACTCACACACAAACAAACAGGAACCGACACCCTCTCACAAACAAACAGACACACACACTCTCTCTCTCTCTCTCTCTCTCTCTCTCTCTCTCTCTCTCTCTCTCTCTCTCTCTCTCTCTCTCTCTCTCTCTCTCTCTCTCTCTCTCTCTCTCTCTCTCTCTCTCTCTCACACAAACACGAACAGACACACACACACACACACACTCTCTCTCTCTCTCTCTCTCTCTCTCTCTCTCTCTCTCTCTCTCTCTCTCTCTCTCTCTCTCTCTCTCTCTCTCTCTCTCTCTCTCTCTCAAAAAGCAAGACTATGTAAACAAAAACACAGCCACTGTACAAAAGTGGCAATTATAGAATAACGGACACAGCAATGCATCATGTTCTATAAGATCATCATGTTTTTAGCATAATCCAGGGGATTAAAACGTACAAAATATATTTCAGGCCTAGTGAAGTTGGTAACTAACTAATAATAGTAGTAATTGTGTAAAGTTGCATAAAATGGTAATACTCACTAATGCAAGAAAAAACTACCTCAAAAAACTGTTATCTGTGCTGTTGTCCAGTAACTCCAGTTGGAAACTTCACCCCAAAATGGCGGGCTACCGAAACGCCACCTAGTGGCTGTTACCAAAAAAAGCATCAGAGTTTCGCCTCTTGTTCTTCTATACTCTGGTATTTGAAAATAATATTTCGCATTGTTTTAGTTAACACGTGTGAGCATGTCAGTAACGTTCCATCTAGTCAGACATAGTAACCGCCAACATTTTTCACCACACGTGTTTGCATCCCTGAACAGACACATGTGCACATACGTGCTGTATTGTAATACCAAACAAAGCAGCAAAATCATTACGTTACAAACATTGTTTGTCTATCACAGAAAGTAAATTATTCTACATTGGCCCCAGTGCACAATTCATGAGGCTGGTTGTGCTGTCTGATGAGCAGAGGCGGGCTGTCCTGGAGGAGTGCCACAACAACCCTGGAACAGGGAACCATGGGGGCGTGAGGGCGACCATGGACAGGGTTGCTGTGGGGTACTACTGGGATAACATAAAGGCAGATGTGGCAGATTGGGTACTTTTTTGGAACTTTAATGGAATTTGACACTATGGCTCTCAGGCAATGAATTGATTTAGTGGCTTTGTTTGACTTCAGATAATTATTTTGTCTAAATAATATAATTATTTTGTCTAAATAATAAATGTATCCATCAGGTCAAAAGCTGTCACAGATGCCAAAAGAACGACCCCATAAAGACTGTGTCTCCTGCCCTTCACCCTATTAAGGTAGAGCTTACCTTGGTGTACCACTTAAAGCAACAAGTTAGGTGATGTGGTAATATTACATATCTCCACAGGTGAAAGAGCCGTGGGAGGTGGTCGGTATGGACCTCATTGGTCCACTGAAAAAAACCATGAAAGACCATCAATACGTCCTCACGGTGACAGACCTGTTCACCAAGTGGGTTATCGCTGAGCCTTTGAAGTGTGGCTCTAGCACTGAGGTGGCTGAGGCACTTGTGTCAAAGCTCTACACATTTGGTATGGTCCGGAAAATCATCACTGACAGGGGCCGTGCATTTGTTAACGAGGTATGTGTCCTTATTACCCTCTCCCTTCACACAGGGCATATGGCATCATCACAATTCATTGGTCATTTCTGAGACCAATAAATATTGAAAATAACCATGTGTGTCTGATGTACAGCTTAATGCACACATATTTGCGGCGTTGAACATCAAGCATGCCATCACAAGTGCATACCATCCCCAGTCAAACGGCCAAGTAAGTGTGCCCTCATGACATCCCGCAAAACAGTAAAGTCCATTTTAGCCAATGTACACTAAAGTGCATGTAACAATTCCTTTCTATGTTGAAGGATGAGAGAACTAATCAAAATATAAAGAGGACTCTCAGAAAATATGTTAATCAGCACCATGATGATTGGGACATCCACTTACAGGCCATAGTTTATGGAATAAACACTGCAAAACAGGTTATTATTCAAAATGACTAGATAACATATGTTGCATACATGTTTTAAGAGTTTTATTTTGTGATTTGATGCAAAACATTTTGTTTCAAATTAGAGATCCACCAAGTACAGCCCGTACTTTTTAATGTACAATAGGCACCCCCGTCTACCACAGGCATTAAATGTCTGTGAGACAGACGCTGCCTTTGAATTGGCGGACCCAGAGGAGGAGCTGGAGCTAAAACTAGCTGGAGTCAAGGCCCTCAATGAAACGGTTTGTTCAGAGTTGTGTGAATGGCATGTTCAATTTGAATAAGAATGTTCGCATAGTAATATATTCTTATCTTTAAGGTACGGAAAAACATTGAAAAGGCACAGGGGAAACAAAAAAAGGCTTTTGAGGCAAAGAAAAGGAAAGGGGTTCGCCAGTGCTCAGTTAAGGCAGGGGACGAGGTCCTAATTGGGGAGCCCAAAAAGAAGGTGAAGAAGGGAAATTGTTTACAGGATCTCCACCAAGGGCCATTCACCCTCACATCCCTGACAGAGAAGGGTGTGGCAAGTGTGGCTATGTTAGGAAAAATACAGAAAATGAATGTTGCACAGCTAAGGCCCTACTTTCGGCCACAAGGTATTGTAATAATCCTACTTGGTGACATAGCAAATATAAACATGACACTTGGCAATGCTGATTACTATTTACTTTCCTGTTGTGTAGATCATAGCCATGAATCGGAGGGCAGCCAAAACAATGCAGAAGACATTGGACTGGTGGACCACCAGTATGCCAATAAAGGTCCACTGTGGCACAAGAGGTTGTGTCCTCAACAAGAACAAGTGGTGAGTGCCAAACTAAACTGGATAGTTCACATGCACAGCTTGTTGGTGTGCTTTAAATAATAAATGCATGATTGCTTATTCCTAACAGGGATATTTTTTATTTCTAGCTGACCTATGTGCTGGATAGAACACGTCCAGCAAAAGAAATTGTTGTTCTGGATGGCCCAGTTTGTCTTCAAAGGGAAGACTTTTGGAGCCTGGGGCTAGATGAACAGGTGGAGAGCAGTGTAAGTGGATATTGCTGTAAAGAGTTTGGATGGTTCTAATGCCTTTATTGTAATTATGCAAAACATTCTGTGCTTTCAGATTGGGAATGCGTGCTTCAGGCTGGTAGAGGAGGCAGGCAGGAGACATGTATGTATTTGTATTTACCTTGATGACTTACACATAAGTTTGTGCAAAAGTGAGTGCACCTCTCACATTTTTACTACTCACTTTTGTGAGATGTATGTATATGAAATGCAGACATACAATTTTATTCAGGGAATGGATGTCCACATTGCTGACCTATTTGAAGTCCCTAAATGGAAACTAAGCGAACCTAGTTTGCCGGTAAGTTGTATAATGTGTTGATAAGTCCCGCAGATACACCTCTTTAAGTGAAGATTATGTCCAAGGAGATCTGAACATAGTTTTTTTTTCATAGGACAATGTGGAATCTAAAGATATCATCATTTTGCCAGCATGGTCTAGGGGGTCACAAACAGCAAGCCACTACATGCTTTGTGTACAGTTACATTGTTTTTTAGTTTTTCCTCTATTTTTAAACCAGTTGGTGCCCCTATAGCTGACATTAATAGGGTATGTTCTTCACAGGTGTTATTAGTTGCTAAGAAGGAGGCTATTTTTCTGGACTCATTATGTCCAAATGGGTTTGGAGATGAGAAATACCGAACCATATTTAGGTTTGAAATGCATAAGCAGAGGACATTAGCAAGGTTTGACCTGTGACCGATTAAGGCTAACAAAGAACATAAAGTGCATGTAGTTACGTGCTACTATGGGAATTAAAGTTAATACATGATAGGGGGTGTTTTCTACTTTTTTTTTCATCCAGTTAAGCCTGAACAGCACTCTGAAAATCTTCAATCTGATGACATTGTGTAACAGCCTTAACAAATACAGATCAAACTGAGTGAAATGGACTGATATCCTGTTCAGGCAAAGCCTTGTTCTCTGGCTTTAGGTTTGATTAAAAGCCTTGTTCTCTGGCTTTAGGATTGAGTAAAAGCCTTGTTCTCTGGCTTTAGGATTGAGTAAAAACCTTGTTCTCTGGCTTTAGGTTTGATTAAAAGCCTTGTTCTTTGGCTTTAGGATTGAGTAAAAGCCTTGTTCTCTGGCTTTAGGTTTGATTAAAAGCCTTGTTCTTTGGCTTTAGGATTGAGTAAAAGCCTTGTTCTCTGGCTTTAGGATTGAGTAAAAGCCTTGTTCTCTGGCTTTAGGATTGAGTAAAAGCCTTGTTCTCTGGCTTTAGGATTGAGTAAAAGCCTTGTTCTCTGGCTTTAGGATTGAGTAAAAGCCTTGTTCTCTGGCTTTAGGATTGAGTAAAAGCCTTGTTCTCTGGCTTTAGGATTGAGTAAAAACCTTGTTCTCTGGCTTTAGGATTGAGTAAAAGCCTTGTTCTCTGGCTTTAGGATTAAGGAAAAAACCTTGTTCTATGGATTCAGTTTTGCATAATGTTTTTCCAGACAACTTGCAGGAGCAGTGGCTAATGGACCGTGGGTGGAGAAGACGGGCAAAGATTTTGATGTAACTTTACTTACTATGTAAATTTGCCATTTCATTTTGCTCAGCGGACACTATATATGGTTGTCAACATTACATCTGAGTAACTGTATATTACTTTTCAGCCATTTCCAGTTCAGTCAGATGGACAGAGCTGTGGGATATTCATGCTTATGGTAAACTTATACAATTTCTACTCAATTTTTCCTGTTTGTCCTAAATCTCCATAGTAATTATTTTTCTCTTTAACAGTATGCCCTCTGCATCTGTACTGGTGCCATGTTTCACTTTTTGGATGTAAGTTGTAATTCATGGAATGTATATGTATCAAAGAATGTTAAAAAACAAACAATGCAAGACTCCAATATTACATGTGTATTACAGACTGACATACCATCTATTCGGAAGTGGTGGTGTCTCCAGATTCTGGAGAAATTCTCGATCGCAAGGTAGGGCATATATTTCAAGCAGTAAAACATTGGTCTGCTTTACAATTATGCTACATTAAAAGTACCATACTTTTGAATAGGCATGGGCAGAACTTCGGGCAGCGCTTTGCCTTCTGGACAGAGGAGGCAGAACAGCTGATGGCAGGCACCCTACCACCTATTTATAGGATTTCTCGACCCCAAATAGTCAAGGTATGGCCAAACTAACCAGACAACCATTTTCACGTACGCATTCTAAATGTTAAATTAACACCGGTAACACCGACTACCGTAGCAAGCCAAGTTACTACCCGAACCCCGAAGTTCCGTAGTGCCAGTAAAAGCGATACAGACCCCGTCAGGCAATGGCAGAAGTGCCTTTCACCCTGTTATGACTTGATGAACCACTGATAAGATTTTGGAAACATTATTTTAAGGTAAAAATGTTACATAGTGTTGCTTTAAGTATTGTGTTTACATGAGGTAAAATATAATTGCAATATTGCTAAAATCCCATTATAATCGCATTATGAGGGTGCATGTAAACGTTGTCAATCTTTCACCCTTAGTTACATTGCAGCCATCTCCAAGAGACATTTGTTAATTTTTTTGCTGAAAAGATGTCTTTAGGCCCCGTTTGAAAGACCAAAACATTTTATGTTGTAGTCTTAATTTATGGTATTTTACTTTATCATAGGAGGAACAGGTAGAAGTGGAGGAGCTGCCCCTCACATTGAAACATATGTACCAGGCAGAATACATCGTGAGGAACAGTATTGGGCTTTTCACTGGCCAGGTGCAAGAACCATCATACATGTTGATGGATCATGATGACCAAATGAAAGCGTGGAGGGTGCTGATGGAGTCGAGGAAGTGCTATGCCATGGAGCCTTTCACGTTCATTTTTGAAAACATTCAGGACATGGAAACCTTCATGATTATTTGCAAAGACACCCTCAACCTGAGAGTAAATGCTGGAGTTGGGGTGCACAGTCACCCCTATACATTTTGTTAGTGTGTGTGTGTGTGTGTGTGTGTGTGTGTGTGTGTGTGTGTTACAGCGGAAAGAGTGTTCGTTTAAATGAACAGAGCTGTTACAGCGGAAAGAGTGTTCGTCTGAAGTGGACTGAGAGCTGTTACAGCGGAAAGAGTGTTCGTCTGAAGTGACTGAGCTGTTACAGCGGAAAGAGTGTTCGTCTGTAGTGGACTGAGAGCTGTTACAGCGGAAAGAGTGTTCGTCTGAAGTGGACTGAGAGCTGTTACAGCGGAAAGAGTGTTCGTCTGAAGTGGACTGAGAGCTGTTACAGCGGAAAGAGTGTTCGTCTGAAGTGGACTGAGAGCTGTTACAGCGGAAAGAGTGTTCGTCTGAAGTGGACTGAGAGCTGTTACAGCGGAAAGAGTGTTCGTCTGAAGTGGACTGAGAGCTGTTACAGCGGAAAGAGTGTTCGTCTGAAGTGGACTGAGCTGTTACAGCGGAAAGAGTGTTCGTCTGAAGTGACTGAGCTGTTACAGCGGAAAGAGTGTTCGTCTGAAGTGGACTGAGAGCTGTTACAGCGGAAAGAGTGTTCGTCTGAAGTGGACTGAGAGCTGTTACAGCGGAAAGAGTGTTCGTCTGAAGTGGACTGAGCTGTTACAGCGGAAAGAGTGTTCGTCTGAAGTGGACTGAGCTGTTACAGCGGAAAGAGTGTTCGTCTGTAGTGACTGAGAGCTGTTACAGCGGAAAGAGTGTTCGTCTGAAGTGACTGAGAGCTGTTACAGCGGAAAGAGTGTTCGTCTGAAGTGGACTGAGAGCTGTTACAGCGGAAAGAGTGTTCGTCTGAAGTGGACTGAGCTGTTACAGCGGAAAGAGTGTTCGTCTGAAGTGGACTGAGAGCTGTTACAGCGGAAAGAGTGTTCGTCTGAAGTGGACTGAGAGCTGTTACAGCGGAAAGAGTGTTCGTCTGAAGTGGACTGAGAGCTGTTACAGCGGAAAGAGTGTTCGTCTGAAGTGGACTGAGCTGTTACAGCGGAAAGAGTGTTCGTCTGAAGTGACTGAGCTGTTACAGCGGAAAGAGTGTTCGTCTGAAGTGGACTGAGCTGTTACAGCGGAAAGAGTGTTCGTCTGAAGTGACTGAGCTGTTACAGCGGAAAGAGTGTTCGTCTGAAGTGACTGAGAGCTGTTACAGCGGAAAGAGTGTTCGTCTGAAGTGGACTGAGAGCTGTTACAGCGGAAAGAGTGTTCGTCTGAAGTGGACTGAGAGCTGTTACAGCGGAAAGAGTGTTCGTCTGAAGTGGACTGAGCTGTTACAGCGGAAAGAGTGTTCGTCTGAAGTGGACTGAGCTGTTACAGCGGAAAGAGTGTTCGTCTGAAGTGACTGAGCTGTTACAGCGGAAAGAGTGTTCGTCTGAAGTGGACTGAGAGCTGTTACAGCGGAAAGAGTGTTCGTCTGAAGTGACTGAGCTGTTACAGCGGAAAGAGTGTTCGTCTGAAGTGGACTGAGAGCTGTTAAAGTGTGTGTGTGTGTGTGTGTGTGTGTGTGTGTGTGTGTGTGTGTGTGTGTGTGTGTGTGTGTGTGTGTGTGTGTGTTTTTATAAAGATAAATAAAGATACTCAAAAAGTGTACTTTACTACTGTCCACCACTGGTCCCATGTCACTTCTGTGTGTACACATGCTTCTTTCAAGTCATTTCCATTGTCAGTTTGAAATACTCTATAACGTTTCCCCAGACTTGTTTGTAGTTCTTTTTTCACGTAAGTGCAGATAGTCTAGGCAGAAATGCATATTATGTTCCTTTATTGTCTTTGTAAACAACATTAAAGAGATTATTTTCCGCATTTAGATTATATAGATATATATTAGCCTATATAGACCCATACTAATACAAAATTACTCAACTTAAAAGGTAACTAATAGCCGATTATAAATTAATAATTTATTTAATTTAATAATTAAATTTTAATCAAAAAAAATGACACCAAACCATCTGACAATACTGACCTCAGACCAAAACACGGCAAGTTAAGTCAGTTAAGCCTAATACCATACAGCAATGAATCGCAAAGGAGAGTGGGGGAAATTGATCATGTATGTTCATAACTCACAGTCACAACTCCTTTATTATTTTGGATTGGCAACCACGTAAACACATCGTAATGCAGCGTAAGCTACATTTAAAAACATCAAAATAGACCCGCTGTGAAATGTTAAACAAAATACAACTAAAGTTACACAAACATTGAATGTCTATGTTACACAAATACCGGTATGCCGCAAGTTGTGCCGCCTGGCCGTAAAGTGTTTCATCCACGCATGCGTGGTACCGATAGTGTAGGAAAACCGTGACGTCTTCTACTACGTAATTACGCGCATGCGTAGAACGGATCGTGCAGATGGAACGGATCGTGTACCGACAGGGTGTTTGGATTTGGCGCTCAGCCATCGCGTCCGCGTCTGTTACGTGCACGCCACAGACGGTCCGGCCACTGCACTTCCGCGCTTCAGAGTTCCGTCTTTCGCGTTCCGTCAATATTACGTTATTATAAATATATATCAAAAATTTTTTTTTTTTTTTTTTGAAAATCGATTTTTGACAATTGTGAATCGATTCAGAATCGTCCACGTCCGCATCGCGATGCATCTAAGAATCGATTTTTTCCCCCACCCCTATACAATACCGTTCAAATTTTTTTTGAATGTTTTTGAAAGAAGTCTCTTATGTTCACCAAGGCTGCACATTTTTGATCAAAAATACAATAAAAACAGTAATACTGTGAAATATTCTTTAAATTTAAAAGAACTGTTTTCTAAATGAATTTATTTTCAAATGTAATTTATTCATGTGATGGTAAAGCTGAATTTTCAGCATCATTACTCCAGTCTTCATTGTCACATGATCCTTCAGAAATCATTCTAATATGATGATTTGCTGCCCAAGAAACATTTATTATTATTATCAGTGTTGAACAAAATTGTGCTGCTTAATATTTTTGTGGAAAACATGATACATTTTTCAGGATTATTTTGGAAAAAAGAAAGTTCAAAAGAACAGAATTTCTTTTTTTAAATATAAATATTTTGTAACATTTTAAATGTCTTATTGTCACTGTTAATCAATTTAATTTGCTTTGTTCCTTAAAAAAATCATTAATTTCTTTTAAAAAAAATCGTACTAATCAAAAAAGCATTTTTGGGTCAACTGTATCTCTTGGTGAATTATTTACATTTGTTGCTCTCTCTCTTTTAATTCCACCATTTAAATATTTGTATTACATTGTTGTTTTGCTATCAGGAATTGGAGAAGACAGCTTTACCTGAGGCGTCCTTGTTCCTCAAACCTCGCTCCAGTAATAGTTTCCATGAGCGCAGAGTTCGCCGTAACAACGATCCTCGAGCACTCACTCAGCCAATCACCTTTGAGGAAACAGTGATGGCAGCGAGGTGGGCAGGACTTCATTAAACAACATGCTCATTTCTTGCACCTTAATATGTTTTTAAATCTCTATCTACGCTTACATCAGCAGTGCCACTGCCAATTTAAGAAGTAATTCTGAGGTTAAAAACAAATGAATGACCTAATTCACTGTCTATGGTTCCTCCTTCAGTCCTCAGTCGGGTGAGGCGTGTGAGCCTGAGGCAGAGGTGGAGGATGATGCTGGCACTAAACTGTCTATGAGTGAGAAACTGGCTCTCTTCAACAAACTGTCTCAGCCCATACTGGGTGCTGTGGGGAGTCCCGTGAGAGACGGCAGCCCACTAGAGGCCTCTGAGAGACGCAGACAGAAGGGTGCACGCTACCGCACACAGCCCATCACTGTGGATGAGGTCAATTTGGTAAGTATATTTGGCATGCATGAACATATATAGCTCTGCTTGTCTGTGATTACTTGCCATTGTCTCTATTTGCCACTTGTCCAGTCATCATTTTGTTTTAATCAGTGTGTGTCAGCTTCAGATCTGGTGACCATGATAAAACATTCCGATGAATTTCCATGCTGGCTTATGCTGGTTAGTGCTAGCCATCAAAAATAAAAGTTCAGGGTTTTTTAAATGTATCAATGTTTACTATTAAGTTTTATGATTAGGTGAAATAATTTAATTCAAGATACATTTTCTAAAAATTAATCATATTATCTAAAAAAAAAAAATGGCATAGCCATCACAGCAAAAAAAAAAAAAATATATATATATAATATATAAAAAAATAAATAAAAATAAAATAAAAAAGGAAAAACACACGAAAAAATATTTTCTTTTTATTGGATATTAGCTCTTCATGAGTTTAATTAATTTTCAGATAATTTGAACTTCCGGTAGTTGGTTTGTTTTTCAGCATTTTGGACTTTTTTGTTTACAGTACCGGTAAATATTTTTTATTATTATTCATTATGTATAATATTTTATTATTATTATAAGTTGCTTTTTTACCTTATTGTCAGTTTGTTTAAAACTGTTTATTTAAGCAATAAACAATACATTTAACATTTTCCAAAAAAAAAAAAATCCTATTACCTTAATCATTTTGCTCTGTTAAATTATTCTTGTGTGAAGGATGTTCAGATATTTTCTACTAGAAAATAAAGTAGAAATATTGGATACTGGGAAGAAGATTTTTGCAGTAATGCTGCACAGCAAAACTTTCATTGAACACAGAAGTCGTGCTTAAGCAACCTGATGATGACACCAGCATCCAAAACACAACACAAGCCATTTTTTGTGACTTTAACTTCTAGAGTACCTTCTCTGTCTTTTCCAGAGATGTTTATAAGTCTTTCTTCCCTTTTAGCTTCAGAAAGAGCCTGTTCAGCTTCCTCGTCTTCATCTGACGCCTCACCTCTCTGACCGACAGCAAGCTGAGTCCATCAACCTGAAGCCCAGTGAAGTGCGTCTCTCTGGGCCGAGCTCTTCACAGGAGAGGGGTTCCTCCTCTGAACTCACCTCATCATCCCATCTGAAGCCTACAGCAGGCAGCAACTCCCAGAATGCAGTGCAGATTAAAGGCATCTTGAAAAAGAGCTCTTCGGAGGGAGTGGTGTGGAGGAGTGGAACCAGAGATAGGGATAGGGACCTGAATGGACATGGCCTGGAGAAGAATGGGGGAGAGAGGAGGGAGAGGGAGGTGAAAGAGGAGAGACATATGTCAGCTGTGGGTCCATCTCCAGTCCGTCCCTCCAGCGCTCCCTGGAGGCAGAGGGGAAGGAAGGAAGAACACGGCAGAACACGGAGATCTGCGTCGAAGCCTGAGGAATGTCCATCCCTGTCAGAAGACCTCCAGATCACAGAACAGAGCAGAGAATCAGACATCACTAACAGGTTTGTTGTCAGATATACAGTACCATTCATTTTGGGCCAGTAAGAGTGTTTTAAAAAAAAAGAAGGAATTATTACTATTTGCTTTTATTTGGCAAGAATGCATTAAATTTGTGAAAAGTGATAGTTAAGACATTTTTTTTTTTACAAAAGATTTTAAACTTTATATTCACCAAAGAATCCAAAGAAAGTTGTATCAGGGTTTCCACAAAAATATTAAGCAGTACAACTGTTTTCAACATTGAAATGTTTCTTGAGCATCAAATCATCATATCCGAATGATTTCTGAAGGATTATGTGACGCTGAAGACTGGAGTGATGATGCTGAAAATTCAGCTTTGATCACAGGAATAAATTACATTTTAAAATATATTCCAACAGTTATTTAAATGAATTGTTCTATAATCTATACATTATTTAATGTAATTACATCAGATGTAACTGTAACTAAATGACAGAAAAATTAAGAGTAATCCTTTACGTTACTTTTTCAAGGGAGAAGTAATTAAATTATAGTGATTAATTATGATGGTGTTATTTCAGTATGTGAACATTTTAATAATTTTTTGATTAAATACTATTTGTTTGTTCAGCATTCATAATATGTATAGCTTTTGAAGATTACTCAATTAAATCTGATAATAACTTGTCACGTAATTAAAATGCTTAAATCTTTTTTAGTAAAGGATAAATCATGAGTTTAAACCAAAAGCTATTCTAAAGTTATGTTTTTTGTTCCTTTTTGTGGGATTTTTACCAGTTGCTGGCACTGTCACCAAAGTGCTCCTGTACCAAAGCTGTACTCATGCCATTGTGGTAATAATAATACATAGAGAGTCCCCAAAGCATTGCCAAGATACTGCCTTATTTCCTGATTTGTGTACTCACCATAAAAATAGCCCATGTGCTACTTTTAAACAACATAGTATGAGGATTATGTACCTCCAATTAGATGACAAAATCTAACCATCTTATTTTTAACATAAGTGCAGGCACGGCCATTTGTTACACACAAGGCTGTTTTTATTTCTTACAAGAACAGTCTGTTATGCTGCTTGATACTGGTATTTGTTATCATATTATTTTAATTTATGGTATATGGTATGTTTTTGACAAAATTCATCACTGTTTGGCTCCTATTAAATGAGAAAGTGTTTTTCACAGGCTGACAGGCTCAAGAGTAACTAAAGAAGAAGAGGAGGTGCAAAGTGCTAAGGCAAGGTGCAATATCAGTGTAAACAGTGGGCCACAGGTGTGTGTATGCGATGCTAATTTAATTGTGTTTTTACAGACACCTGAAATACCAAAGCATATTTAACTAGGTGATATTGACTAGGAGGTTTATTTGTATTTCTGTGTGTAAATAAATACATCAGCATGTGTGTTTGTGGTCAAATGTATGCTAGCATGCAGTACGTGAGTCACAACTCAATATCTTTGTTCTCCCTGATCTCCACACTGCCCCCTGTAGGATGAGACTGTCATGACAGCGGAATCTACTCCCCAATCTCAATGCTGGGTAAGATTGCTATGTGAGTTTATACAGAATGTGTTTCAGTTACTTTAACTGACTTAATGATCATACATTGTTGCTTATTACTTTATGTGTTAAAAAGTGAGATTTCATTAGTCATTGTTTCTCTGTGTTCATTCTATTTGACTGAGCATATATTGTTGTTGTTGAGGTTTTATTAGTCAATCACCCTCTCCTCTCCTCTCCTCTCCTCTCCTCTCCTCTCCTCTCCTCTCCTCTCCTCTCCTCTCCTCTCCTCTCCTCTCCTCTCCTCTCCTCTCCTCTCCTCTCCTCTCCTCTCCTCTCCTCTCCTCTCCACTCCTCTCCTCTCCTCTCTCCTCTCCTCCTCTCTCCTCTCCTCTCCTCTCCTCTCCTCTCCTCTCCTCTCCTCTCCTCTCCTCTCCTCTCCTCTCCTGTCCTCTCCTCTCCTCTCCTCTCCTCTCCTCTCCACTCCTCTCCTCTCCTCTCTCCTCTCCTCCTCTCTCCTCTCCTCTCCTCTCTTCCTCTCCTCTCCTCTCCTCTCCTCTCCTCTCCTCTCCTCTCCACTCAGGAGCCTGTGTTTTCCTCTGTATACTCTCGTTCAAGCACCACACCTCAATATGTGATGTTTTTCAATGAGGTGAGAATTTTATTAATGTGTCAATGTGATGAATGTGTCTATAAACTGTTATTGCTCTAAGCATGTGCTTTTCAACAAAACATGTGTTTATCCTGTATAGTGTGTCCTGAATGTGTTATTTTGGCTGCCTTGTCCTTTTAAGATCCATTTTGTTTTGTCCTCAGACAAAGAGTGACTTTACTGTCATTAATGGCATGTCAATTATTTGATTTGACTTCGACCAGCAGACCTAAAAAATGATCGTCATCTTTATCTCGCCCTCTCTAGAGGAGTCTTTCTTATGAAGCTCAAGAGGTTTCCACATCCACTCAAAGCCAACCAAAGGTGACGGGGAGAGACAAGGTAGTTTTAAAGTCCTCATGAATTCAAAATTGACCATACTTACTTTGTTTGCCTAAATTGATCGTTTTGTGGTGAACAATTCATCCGTGCAAGTCAATCCACACAAAAAAATTTTTTGGCTTCGTAATCTTTAATCAAAATCTGAAATTTCC
Source organism: Rhinichthys klamathensis goyatoka (assembly GCF_029890125.1). Lineage (NCBI taxonomy): Eukaryota > Metazoa > Chordata > Actinopteri > Cypriniformes > Leuciscidae > Rhinichthys > Rhinichthys klamathensis. The sequence continues at coordinate 90,168 of NW_026606984.1, read as the reverse complement.
CCTCCCCTCTGCGTTGGAGGACCTTGCCTGATGACGTAGGTTTCACGGTTTGGGCGTCTTCTTAACATCCGTAATCACGCCCCTCCAACTGACAGTAGACAGGCTGAATGAAAACACCTACTTTTCTAGATCCAATCAGGTGCTAGTTGGGGAAAAAGCCACGCCCACCATTTTGCCTCATTTATTATTCCGTTTCTCTCGGAAATACGTCACAACACTGGAGAAAAGTCGTTTGCAACTTCCGGTTCACGGGGACTTTAAGCTATTCATACACTACTGTTTATAAGATTTAGTTTTTGCAAGGACACATTAAATTGATCAAAAGTGAAAGTAAAGACTGTTGTAAAATTGTTACAAAAGATTTTTATTTCAAATAAATGCTGTTCTTTTGAACTTTCTATTCATCAAAGAATCCTGTAGTGTAGGCCCTATCCCTAAATAGTATCACAGTTTCCACAAAAATTTTAAGCAGTACAACTGTTTTCAACATTGATAATAATAAGAAATGTTTCTTGAGCAACAAATCAGCAAATTACAATGATTTATGAAGGCTCGTGTGACACTAAAGACTGGAGTAATGATGCTGAAAATTCAGCTTTGCCGTCACTGTAAATAAAGTTATATTAGATATTAGAATATCAACTAATTCATTTCTTTCTGTTATTTCAGGAAATCTGTGAGGAGGAAGACTCTCCCAAACTCATCTTTACAGAAACACAAACCATTTGCACCAATGAAGTCCAAGAGAGTCAGATGTTTGGTACTGAGATGGCTAAAGAGGTCATGACCTCTGACCCCTGCTCACTGCCAGCGTGTCCTACCACTGGAGGAGACACAGAGCCAGACCTCAGCACTCTCTGTCAGACCAACACGCCAATGTAAAGCCAGCGTCTGTGTGTACATGTTTATCTGAGGGATTTCTCAATGTGATTAGATACAGGTTTAATGCTCTATGTGTGTGTTTAGTTTGAGCTCAGCTGTAGCTGAACACAGGCGCTCAGTACGGCCGTCCCGCAGGACTCAGGGTTCGAGGAATCCATTACGTGCTCTTGCTGCTCGAGAGGATATCCAGCAGGATTTCATGCAGCCTGAAGAAAACAGTGAAATAGAGAATAATACAGGTTAAAATAATATATCCGTTTTATATTCCTGGTCTTTTACTTGTCAGCCAGTGTTTTAATTTTTTAGAGTCAGATGATTAAAATATTTTATCATGATTAATCAAATGTCTTAAACATATTTAGCATCATCATACTTCTTTCAATCACATTTTTTTTTTATATCTTTATTTTCCCTAAAGCTATGAAAAATTCTAACTGCACCCCAGCTGATGTCACTTCCTCTGGAAAAGTGAGCAGACCCATAGTGCCATACAAAAAACTCATGCTCATCCAGGTTAAAGGTATGATAATGTTTCTAATATTCATCTAATGTTCTTCAGAATATTATATATTTACACTAGAGTCGATTTTTTTAATGTTTATGAAATAAGTATTTTATGTTCGCCAAGGCTGCATTTGTTTAATCAAAAATACAGTAAAAACAGCAATACTGTGAAATATTATTACAATACTGTTTTCTATTTGAATATATTTTAAAATGTTATTTATTACTGTGATGTCAAAGCTAAATTTTCAGCATAATTCCTCCAGTCAGTGTCACATGATCCTTCAGAAATCACTCTAATATGATGTTGAAAACAGTTGTGCTGCTTAATATTTTTAAGGAAAACATGATATTTATTTTTTCAGGATTCTGATGAATTGAAAGAATTGATGAATAGAAAAGCATTTATTTGAAATGGAAATCTTTTGCAACATTATACATTTTCTTTACTGTCACTTTTGTTAAAATTAAGGCATCCTTGCTAAATAAAAATATTTTTAAAAAATCATACCCTGAACTTTTTCAAGTGGTAAAGTATACATTGTAAAATTCTACATTGTTTGTAATAGTCATGGAAGCACACTTGATTTTTCAAGTGTTTTTTGCGTTTTTTGCATGCTTGGAAGTTCCATAAGACCCTGAGAGTTTCTTGCGAGAGCAATGCAGGTAATGTTTTCTATGCATGTGTGTGTTTATCAGGATGGAGGCAGGTGCAGGTGCGGTTGGTGGAGCCTGTGTCACACTGTCTTAACAGTGGCGACTGCTTTCTGCTGGTCACACCCTCAAACTGCTTCTTCTGGACCGGCAAACTCTCCAACACCATCGAGAGAGAAAAGGTACCATCAGTTCACACAGAAACAGAGTGACCCAGTGCAAGTATTGTCGCATCTTCAATAGTATATTCTGGGTGTAGAATAAAATATGAAATACTTGGGAATATTGTTATTTATTAATACATTTTATTTTATTAAAATAATTGTAATAAATTAAAATTAAATAATACATTTTAAAGGTGCAGTGTGTAGATTTTAGCGGCATCTAGCGGTTCGGTTGCGAGTTGCACTAATGGCTCAGCCCACTGCTCACCCCACCCTTTCGAAGAAGCTACGGTGGCTAAAACGGGACAAACATATCGTCGTCTGAGACAGCAGAGAATAGCCAGAGTAAGCCAAGTTTCTGTACCACAGTCCATTATAAACCAATAGTCAGGTGAGGATCAAGGGTCTTAATATATAATATAATAATAGTAATCAGCTGATTGTCTCACGAACGTAACCAGCACATTTCTCCCCAAATAGCAAACCCATAATACAGCGAGGGAGAAGAACCACATGAAACCATCCAACTACATATTTTTTCTAACAGGGTAGTAAAAGTAAAAGGGCAAAAATGATGTGATTATAACAGCGCGCGCGCCTTTTACTACACACAAATTAAAAAATAATAATGAATACAAATATTGTTTTTTTTCTCTGGTTTTGAAAACTAGGCGCGATCGACTTAAAATGCTTCCAAGATCGACTTGTCAACCGCGATCGACGGGTTGGTGACTCCTGTAACGTTAACTTACTGTTTTACGGTCAATAGTACTAATCAGCTGATTGTCAAAGCCATAACACAGTGAGGGAGAAGAACTAAGTTAAATCAAACAATCCAACTACATATTTTACACCACTGACAAGGGAGAAGTCACTACTCACTCACGCTGTCTATGGCTAGCTTCTAGCTTTCTGCTGCTTCTCTTTCAAGGTAGAGACGAAACGCGCTCTGTAGCGCTGTTTGTTCGCTGTCGGCTACGGTAGAAACATGACGTCACAATATGTCGACCTTCAATGCCCGCGGTTATGTAGATATAAATGTCTCATTCTAAGGTAATAAAAACATTATGGTTCATTGAGTAAGGTCTTTATACACCACTGAACACATAGTTATGGATCTTATATTGCATTTCTGTCAATAGATCCTCAGAAATATTACACATTGCACCTTTAATTAAATATTAATGTATTATTATTCAGCTCAGATGAGACTCAAATATTACATTTAATTTAAATGCATTTCTAATAATTAAGTGTTTTTGGTGTCAGTTTTTGGGATTTAGTTCCTGGATGTTGACTAATGTTGTGTTCTAGGCGTCTGAAATGGCCTCGTTGATTGTGACCCAGAGGGATATGGGTTGTCAAGCAACGGGCGTCGTTCACCTGGATGAAGGTGTAAATACAGACAGCCTGCAGGCAGCAGAGTTCTGGAACCTTCTCGGGGGACAGACCCAGTATAAAGGCAAGAGCCGTACTGTATACCCCACATGAAATATCCCATCAAAAACAACACTTTTATTTCCCAAAACCGTTCAAATGACATTTGTATGTTTATGGGGGCGTATCACTTTGCAGGTCCAGACAGTACAGATGATGATGAGCACTATGAGAGAGCCATATCAGAGTCAAACTGTATTTATAGGCTGCAGGGGGACAGACTCAGCCCCCATGAGCAGGCCTGGGGTGCCGTACCACACCTCACTCTACTGAACTCCTCTCAGGTCCTGATCTCAAGCCATATACTATTAAAGAATAAATGACATGCACTTTATAATGCACTTTAAAACTGCTTGTGATTACACATGACAAAACTGCTGTTTAAGGTGGTTGGTTACATTTATTGACAGTGCTTTTTCCGTTTCAGACTCTGCTGTTTGACTTCGGCAGCGAGCTCTATTTGTGGCATGGGAAAGACGTCGGCCCCAGTGAGAGGAAACTGGCCCTTCAGCTGGCTCAGCAGGTTTGGGACGGCGCGTATGACTACAGCAACTGCAGGATCAACCCTCTGGATCCCTCTGGTGGCAGTGCCCACATTCCCAAGTAGGTTCACTGTAATGGGAGATTCTTCTTCATATATCCAGCTACAGTGTGGTCCAAAAGTCCATTAGTGAAAATGCTTCTGTTTTGCATTCCTTTTAATGAGTAAGAATTATATTATCAGTATAACAACTTGAATTAACGTTAATATGAATATCAGAACGTCTCAGTATTTGCTCTGTCTCCTTTGTTTTAATGACTGCAGCACTTAAGCTGCATGAACAACGTAAGTTTGTATGAATGTATAAATTATGTAAAACGTATATAACAGTTCTATTAATGCTATTATATATATATATATATATTGTTCCACTGAAGGAATAACGATAAATAATAGAATTTTAGGATACAAGCAGAAAGAGAAATCCAAGCTTATTGCTTGTATTCACCAACAAATGTACTTATTTGTGTGTTCAGGCAGGGAACTGGACGGCCAGACTGGGCTCTTTTTGGCCGTGTGTTTGACCAAAATGAGACGGTACTGTTCAAAGAGAAGTTTGCTAACTCATTTGAGCAGATAAAAGTGAACAAAAATCACATCGAACCTTTCATACAAGAGGAGGAGCAGGTGAGGAGGCTTGCATATAGTACATGTTATAATAACAAACATATCTCAGGTTCCTCTTTTATACCTATGACTAGGGCTGCACAATATATCTAAATAATCAAAATATTGCTAATGTACATATTGCGATATGCATTTCGCAATGGCTTGCGATATGCTAAATGACAACTACTAAATGACAACTAAATGATTTTAATACTTCAAAAAGTTACGGAAAGTCAAAATTTTAGGTTGACGCAGAAAGCAGAGAATAGACTGGACACATGACTGTTACATGCGGGTGATATGCATAATGTTAAAAAGAGTTAAGCCGCAGAGGCGTACTCACACGCACATCTCAGACAGCGTGCGATCCTGAAATCAGTTATCTTCCTCAGCTTACTGTATATGGCCAAATACACACAAAATTATGTCAGAATGCCATCTTGGTGAGTATTCACGTAATCAGTCAGTTATGTCTGAAGTTAACGTATAAAACGCATGTGTAACAGTATATTGGATCCGTGCCTTAGCTCTTAAAGTGACAGCAGCCTAATAAACCTGCTGCCGTCTGTGTTTTTATTATTAATCAAATAACAAAAGACAAAGAGAAAATCACTCTAGGAATCATAAGAATAATAATAAGAAAATAATAAGAATCAGTGTTTATATACAGTAAAGACTAAGCAGTTTTATTTTTACATTTGTTTATTCAATTTCTGTTTTGTACATTATCGTATCGCATATCCTATTATTTAACGAGCTATCGCACTTTTCTTCAATATCGTTCAGCCCTACCTATGACTTCCATCATCCTAAGGGGCCGTTGACACAGAACACGTTTTTGCTTTGAAAAACGCGAGCACCGCATTCTTAGAACGCCGTGTCATGCATGAGACGCTGCAAAGATTCGAGCGCAAACACGTCCGTTTAGCATGTGTTTACATAGAAAAACAATGGACTAGTGGCGCAGTGGAATGGAAAAAAACATTCTGTGTGAACCGGCCCTGAAACAGTTTCAGATTTTTTAAATATTATTACAGCCCTCTAGTGATCAGGTTTCACTTTGAAATCATTTTATGTTCTCTCTTTCTAGCTCTATAATCTTTTCCGTCTTTTCTGCAGACCCCCTCACTCATATCATCTCCTCAGCCAGTGTCAGCTGAGCAGTGGTCATGTGATGCCAGAGCTCTCTTCGGTGGAGTCTGTCTTTCAGCGGTGTCACAAATCGTTCTGGATGGTGTGGATGTACGAAGGGGACGAGACATGGTCACCCTGAGTGATGGTCGGCAGGTGGAGTTATGCACACTTGCGGTGAAATCGTGGCTTATTTCAGAGAGTGAGGAGTGTGAGGTTGCCCCAGAGAGCTTGGGACAGTTTAGTGAGGGCTGCACATACGCTACACGCTGGACTTACAGCCTCACAGCATTAGGTGAGTTAATGCACGCATATACACTACCGTTCAAAAGTTTGGGGTCAGTGAGAATTTTATTTTTATTTTTTGGAGGAAAGAAATCAATACTTTTATTTATCAAGGAATAATTAATTTGATCGAAAGTGACAGTAAAGACATTTATAATGTTACAAAAGTCTTTTGAACTTCCTATTCATCAAAGAATCCTAAAAAAAACTAAAAAAAACTGTACAACTGACAGACCAACAACTGTTTCAACATTGATAATAATAATAAATGTTTCTTGAGCATCAAATCCTCATATTATACTGATTTGTGAAGGATCATTTGACACTGAAGACACTGACACTGGTGATGCTGAAAATTCAGCTTTGATCACAGGAATAAATTACACTTTACTATATATTCACACAGAAAACAGCTGATTTACACTGGAATAATATTTAATACTATAACTGATTTTTGTTGTATTTTTAATCAAATAAGCGCAGCCATGGTTAGCAGAAGAGAATTATTTTAAAAGTATTTAAAATCGTACCGACCCCAAACTTTTGAACGGTAGTGTATATTTGATTTAAGTCAGCATGAGATGAAAATTCACTCTGTTTTTTATGTGCATGTTATAGGTTTTGCTTATGTTGCATATGTTTCATTTTGTGTGTTTTGATCTTGTAATGTTCAACCGAAATGTCATAACTGGACCATCCGGTGAAAACGACTTCTCTCTAGTGACATAAGCAGGACTTATCCAAACATTTAGTCTGCTCCTCGCTCCTGCAATCTTGTTGTCACAGTCCGTGTCAGCAATGAGAGCTGTTTAGGCAGGATCTAACTGCAGCAGTAATGTTTATTAACAATACAAACAAAATAACAGACAAACATGGGGGCATTCCAGAATGCAGGTTATGCGACTTAAGCTGATAACCTCAAACTTTCGGTTACAAAACATGAGGTAACTTTGTATGGAAGTAGCCACAGAAACTTATTCCCTGGAGATATTTTCCAGGGTACATATCATTATAAATGTCATTACTGTCACTTTTGATCAATTTAATGCATCCTTGCTGAATAAAGGTGTTGATTTCTTTAATTTATACTGTATTACTAATTGATACAATATTACTTTATTTGCATAACATAAAAAAATCTTAACAATCTTAAACTTTTGAACGATAGTGTATATTATTTATACATATTAAAATGAACATTTTTGAAAATTAGTATGTTTGAGAATTTAAATACTATGTATATTTATTCTCCTATTATTTAACAGGGGATCAGATGGCAAGAGGTCAGGAACGATCTGCTCTTTTCATCTGGAAGGGGCGGCACTCCACTGCCAGTGGGCGGGACTTGTCACCAGCACTGACCAATCAGTGTAGTTCTCAGGTGTTTGTAACAGAGGGGGAGGAGCCGCCCTGTTTTCTGCAGCTGTTCCAGGGAGGAATGGTCATTTATAGAAAACACAACAGAGACACAGGTCTGGTCATTGAGAAATCGAATCCTCTTCTCTACTATGGATCCACTTATTACATCTGACAATATAGGTTTGGTATGTGTTTCAGGAGGCTGGCATCTGTTCTGTGTGAGGGGGGATGTGTCTGTAGAGGGCAGTCTGTTAGAGGTCCCATGCTCCTGCTCCAGTCTGAGGTCTCGTGGCTCATTGGTCTTGCTGAACAGCCAGCAGGGGGCGATCTACCTGTGGCATGGCTGCAAAGCCCACAGCAAAGCACGTCAGGTGGCCAAGCAGACCGTCCAACGCCTCACACAGATGTGAGCCACACCTTTAACATTATATTCAACCCATGAAACATGATGAATGATGCACATTTGCAGATTGTGATCGATTTCATGTGATTGTTTGTAATGGTTAGGTGCCCACCTGAGCTGAGTCTGAGAACTGGCAGCTTTATGAATGTCCAGGAAGTGGAGGAGGGGAAAGAGCCCGCAGAATTCTGGATTGCTATTGGACCACAGGACAAGAAGTCATATGACTGCATGCTACAAGGTGTGATGTTTAACAAACTATGATAAACCATGTGTGAACTTTCTCTGTCGTGCAATGAATGTTTGCAACAGTTTTTTTTTTTTACAAGAAATGCTCTATGCTTTGTATTCCTTTCAGATCCTGGTAAATTTAACTTTACCCCCCGCCTTTTTCACCTGAGTGCCCAATCAGGAACTTTTGAAGGGGCGGAGCTCATTAGCCCCTCCCATGTTAGTGGAGTAATTACGGCAATGCCTTTCCTCCAGGATAAGTTATATTCTGTGCCACATCCAGGTGAGAGCAAGCAAGTTCACATACACAGAAACACAAGTGGACATGAAGGCTTTTCACACTACACTTAACCACAGGTTTACTTTCAACGCCGAAGCAATGTTTCCTACTTATGAAAGTGTTGACTTACTGAAATATTGATCAGATGGACAAGCATTTATTAAAGTGCCCCTATTATGCTTTTTCAGATATCAACTTTCATGTAGTGTGTAATATATCTGTTTGTGCTTGTGATTGTAAATTGATTCAAAAATCAAAGTGCACAATAAATGGAGTTATTGTCTTCCAAAAGAAAGAACCGATTCTGAGCTGCCTGAAACCAGTCGTCAGTAATTCCATCCTTACTTCCTGCTCAAATATACATAGGTTTGTAACAAATTTGCATATGGATTTCATTGGCTGCCCGTGAACAACGTCTACTTTGACCCGCCCTCAACAACTGTTGTTGTAGCTGAAGCCTGGAAGAGTTTGGTTCGTGTTGTCGACATGTCAAATACATTTTGCATGAATTTCCAAAGGAGGAGGTCTTGCGCTTCAACTGATATGACTGACACCATCACTACTGTTTGTTACAAGTGCTGAGAAAGCCTTCGGAGCTGAAATTCAGCTATGGTAATGGGCGTTTTGTTCAGCCTGGGCCACCTGACCAATCAAAGCAGAGTGGATGCATACAAACCTGTTGTAGTAGGATACATCCAAAACAAGTTTAATTGGACAACATCCAAATTAGAAGCCTTTAAAATAGCACAATAGGAGCACTTTAAAATAACTTGTCTGCCACGTGTGTCCAATCAAATCATACTTGTCCAAATCTGAAACCTCACTACCCAGAATTCATTCCAAATTCAGGGTCAAATATAAACTGTGAAAGATGAAACAAGATCACGCAGGATTAAGCTGATCATTTTAGACGTGGATTCACAACTGTGAACCTCCCAATACAAGATACATAACTTTGGTTTTCTCGGACAAACAGATACAACTAGATCAAATTGAATGTAATGTGCATTATTTGTTTCCTCACACTGCTGTGGTGTTGTAACATTCTCTCGGCAGCACTATTCCTGCTGGATAACTATCTGGAGGTGTATTTATGGCAAAGTTGTGAAGCTTCAGTCTCACAGCACCCCCACTGGGACAAAGAGAAGAAGTGCGCCATGGAGACTGCCTTACAGTACTGCAAAGGTGAGTTTGGATTCGGCGAAAAGAGCACAGATGCTGTTCAGAAGCCTTCTGTTTCTGTTTTGTAAGGTTCTTTTTGGTGTTTTGTGTTCAGAGAGAAATCCTAGACGACCTCCCATGGCATACCTTATTGATGAAGGGGCAGAGCCTCTCACCTTTACTAATATATTCCCTTCATGGGAGATGAGACTGACACAAGGAGTACAAGTGAGTGAGGACATGTCATCATCATCATATGCATGAGTGAGTGCTTACATGATTTAGACTGAAGTCTCATTTAAATATTTGTTTTCTTCCAGGACTGCACAGTGTGTAAAAAGCTGACTTTGGTGCAGGATGCTCTAGCTGCCCTTAATAAGACCCAGTTTCCCCTTAAGGATCTGCTAAAGAGACCTTTACCCGAGGGAGTGGATCCTTTACACTTGGAGAACTACCTGTCTCAGCGTGATTTCAAGGTCTAACGCTAAAACATAATGGCCTGGTTTCACAGACAGGGCTTAGATTAAGCCAGGATTAGGTTTTAGTTCAAGTAGGATATTTAAGTAGCTTTTATAAATGTGCCTTAGTAAAATAAAAATAAACATTACTGCTGTGTACCTTGAGACAAAACAATGGCAGTGACATATTTTAAGATATATCAGTGCAAGTTGTTTTCTGTTAAAACAGCTCAAACATGCATTTTAGTCTGGGATTAGTTTAAACCTGATCTGAAACCGGGGGGAATATAGATTACAGTATGGTTGAGTTTAGCAATACCAGCTTTTTATTGTCGTCAGTTATTTTTACACTGTATTTTGAATCTAAAATTGTATTTTATGTAGATATTTCATTTATATCAATTGAGTCTTGCATATCGAAACCTTTGACTTACCGACATGTAAAGCAAAAAAAAAATTTACTTTTGTTTTTACATGTTGTTTAAGGGCAGTTTTATTTAAAAAATTTTTTTTTTGATATTTAATAAATAATAATTTAAAATATATATATATTTAGTTATTTAATTAATTTAATAAATAATTTTACAGACATACAGTACACTACCATTAAAAATGTTGGGCTCAGTACGTTTTTTTATGCTTTTGAAATTATTTTATGCTCACCAAGGCTAAATTTATTTGCTGAAAAATACAGTAAAAACAGTAATATTGTGAAATATTGTTCAAAAATGTCTTATTATCAATGTTAAAAACAGTTGTGCTGCTTAATATTATTGTGGAAACCTTGATGAATTTTTTTCAGGATTCTTTGATGAATATAAAGTTCAAAAGAACAACATTTATTTAAAGTATAAATCTTTTGTAACATGATTAGTCTTTTCTGTCACTTTTGATCTGTTTAATTATGTCCTTAATGAACAAAAGTATAAATTTCTTTAAAATAATAATAAAAAAAACGTACTGGCCCCAAACGTTTGAACAGTAGTTTATTTTAAAAAATAAAGCAGAATTTGTGATTGTCTAGTTAACTACAAACTAAAGTCTTATAAAACTAAAATCTTAAAAACACAATTTGGTTTTCAGGCAGAATGGAAAAAAAAAGTCTGACTTTCAAAGTCAGCCAATCAAATTATAGCTCACCTGATTAAGAAAATAGAAGCTAATATCATGTAAACTATTAAGTCTGATAGGTTATCTTACGATCTTCTTGAAAAATAAATAAATACATCAGGAGAGGTTGAAGTAACTGCCCTGTTTATTTGTTTTAGGCTGCTTTAGGAATGACATGGAATGACTACAACTGTCTATCAGATTTACAAAAAATGGACCTGAAGAAAAGCAAAGGACTTTACTGAGTGTCAGCAGCACTGTGACCTAGGCTCAACATGAAGCAAAATTAAAAAAAAAAGATGTGTTTGTAAGATGACATGTTCTTGATGGCAGTCATGTGTACAGTGTAACTGTAAGTGTGAGTGTGTCTTTCGGTCTGCTGCTTCTTATAATGTCTAATGCCCAGCGCTCATTTTGGCCAAAAGCTTTCTGTTCAAAGCTAGACAGAACCATTAACTATATGACTTTGAGAAATAGCTTCCATGTTTTTCTTCCCATCCTCCATTGCAGCTGTTTCTCTTCCCGCTTTCTTTATCTCTTCCTGTCTGCCTTTTTTCTCTCCTCTCAACACAAAGCAGCACATGTGAATAAAGATCTGGTTGTTTTACTGAACTTACAGTTGAATTTAGTAATGTTTATTTTAAAATAAAACAAAATGAAATCTTTTCACTGTGAAACTTTTATTCAGCTTTACAAATATCAAATACATAAACAGAGCAAGAATGGAAGAACAAATAGAGGAACATAAAAGAAATGTCAGTAACAAGATTGCTAGAAAAAAAAATCCCAAACCACAGCAATAGGAATTAAAAGGGGAAAATACTGATAGTCAACAACAGAATGCTGAAATGTATTCTTATATGATTGATATCTTTATTTAATACATGAATTATTGTATGTGTGTGTGTGTGTGTGTGCGCGCGTGTACGTGTGTGTGTGTGTGTGTGTGTGTGAGAGAGAGAGTGCGTGCGTGCGTGCGTGCGTGTGTGTGTGTGTGTGTGTGTGTGTGTGTGTGTGTATGTGTAGCTGCTGAAAGTGTAAAGTGTAGTGGGAGTTTGAGGGAGGGAAATATGTGTGGATTTAGACTCATGTAACTGGTCAAAAATTACACGAGCAATACCATTTAGCACATTTTGTATTTGGTTTATACATTGATGTTTTTGAGTGTCTCAGGCATTGTTTAGCATTAGTATGTACATTTGAATCCAGCATGAGGAAATATCAGAGAGTATGACCACAGATTAAACTGCTGAACGTGTAAAGTGTAGTGGGGGTTTGAGGGAGGGAATTAGTGTGGATTTAGACTCATGTGACTGGTGAAAAATTACAGGCAACATCTAGATAGCAGATTGACAAAATAATGCGAGTTTTGCTTGCTGCGAAACTGTTCACATCCAGCTATTTAGACTTGTTCAAGTTTGGAGTCTTTTTTCTTTTTCTAAAAAATGTATAAATTCAGCAAGGATGCATTAAGTTGATAAAATTGACAGTAAAAACAAGCATAATATTACAAAACATTTCTATTTCAAATCAATGCTTCTTTTGAACTTTCTATTTATCAAATAATCCTGAACTATCACAGGAATACATTACATTATTACATTGTATATTCAAATAGAAAACAGTTATTTTAAATGGTCATAATATTTAACAATATTAGTGTTTTTACTTTATTTTTGATCATCAGCCTTGGTGAGAATAAGATACTTTTTAATTTTTTTTTTTTTTAATCTTTGGACCGTAGTGGAAACAACACCATGGGAGAGACAAAATAAGAGAAATCTAATACAAAAGTACTATATCAACTTAACATGTGATTATATTATGCAAATGTCTTTTAAAATTGTGAATATATACTATGTACTATATACAAACTGATCTGCAAATGAGACTGAACTGGAAATAAGGAAAATGAACCAGAATTTGTATATTTTAGAGAGAAAAAATACAAATGACTATTGATGCTAATAATGAAATTTTGTAATTGATGCATGATAACATTACATGTAATGTTTTAAAACAACACACCATCTAGACTTAAATATGAGACACAAGAAAGAAAAGGTAAATCTTATTATGTTTATAAAAGGTTTAGCTAACAAACTTGGCAATACCATTTAGCACATTTTGTATTTGGTTTATACATTCATGTTTTTGATTGTCTCAGGCATTGTTTAGCACTAGTATCTACATTTGAATCCAGCATGAGGGAATATCAGACAGTATGACCACAGATTAAACTGGAATGTAACAGATAAAATGAAAGAAAGAGAGAAAGAAACAATTTGGAAACAAGGCTAAGCTAAGGTGCCTTTCTCTTTCACACCATGGATGTGTTGAGGTATTGCCCACTAATTCTTTACAGGCACATTCATAATAGTGTATGTACATACAATATGCCAGCCAAAGTCTTGTGTGTGATTCAGATTGACTGCTCTCTCTCTGGCAAACCTCTCTCTGGTTCAGACGCTAAAGCCGCCTCTCTCAACACCACCATGTGATCCTCGGCTGCATGCAGTGATTGGTCGATCCAGTCCAGGCTGCCAGACATGTGACAGGCGTTTCGTGTCACCAGTACCAAGTGGCTGACCGACAATAGTAATGCTGTGGCCCTGGTCCAAAAAAACAATGTGGCAAAGTCAATGCACTTCTTTGCAGAAACTTAAACATAAAGTACAATAGACCCTGCTAGCATATGAAGTTACCTGGCATCCAGAAGAATGGGGTCCAGCGGAGGGTACATGGATCGAACCACGTCATCCACCCTGTGATGGCACAACGCGTCAGTATCAATACTCATGTGTGTCATATAAACTCCTCAAACTGTTTACCTTGGGCTGATGCGTTTGGCCACGGTGATGATGTCATTCAGGCTGGCAGGTGCTTTGACCTTTGCCCCAGAGCCCATTGTCATGGCGACTAGCTTTTCGGTGAGAGTGTGGCATATCTGTACAGAACCAAGACGCTCATTTTATTAAACCAAACAATGCTGTGTATTATTATACTTACACTACAGTACAGTTCATGTCATGTTTGTGGTCAGTAAGATGTTTTTAAAGAAATGAATACTTTGATTCAGCAAGGATGCATTAAATTGATCAAACGGGACAGTAAATCATTTATAATGTTACAAAAGATTTCCTTTTCAAATAAATGCTGTTCTTTTGAACTATATATCCATCAAAGAATCTTAAAAAATGTATCGGTTTTCACAAAAAAATATTAAGCAGCACAACTGTTTTCAACATTGATAATAATAATAAATGTTTCTTGAGCTCTAAATCATCATATTAGAATGATTTCTGAAGGATCATGTGAAGACTGGAGATATGATGCTGAAAATTCAGCCTTGACATCACAGGAATAAAATAGAAAACCGTTATTTTGAAATTGTCATCTTATTTCACGATATTGCTGTTTTTATTTTATTTGATCAAATAAATGCAGCCTTGGTGAACATAAGAGACTTCTTTGAAAAACATAAAGAAAAATCGTACCGACCCCAAATTATCCATGTCTTTAAAAATGAATTATATGATATTATAAAATTTGGTCTTGAAATTTGAGCACAAAATGTACCTTCAGAATTGCAATGCAGTGAGACACAAGACCACTGAGAGAAAGACATATCAGTAAAGTGTTAACAACAGAATATTAGTATTAATAAAAATACTATGGTTGTGAACGTGAATATGGAGAGAAGGCATACGAGGCATCTTCGATCCAGTCTTCGTTCTCCAGTATGGCCTCAATATGAGGATTAGTGATGACAACATCATCCAGCTCCAGCTCTGATGGTTCACTCTGAGTCTCCATCGCTCCAATCAAATCCACTGTAGGTCTAAAATATAAAAAAAGAAGAGTAGAGGTATTTTCAAAGCTCAGAATCTTGGCATGCAAATTGGTGATGCCTGCTTAATCCCGAGTGTGGGAATGAACGAGGCCATGTCTTATTCTGTAGTGTACACTCAGGTACATACTTGGAATCAAAGTGGTGCAGAAAGTCTGGAGGGTGGCAGTAACGATGGCGGCACACAACCACCAGCGCCACAAATGATGCCAAGAAGATGGTGGCGAGTACACCGATGGCCACGATCACCACCGTCTCCATGGCTGTGATGATGAGGAGGATGATGATGAACGATTGGCAAAAAGTTGCTTGTCTGGAGTTTGCAAAAGCTAGACGTTTCTGAGGAAATAAAGACAAGAACTCTAGTTTATATAAAAATTATATCTCCTTATTATAAAAAAAATAACTACAACTCTCTCTCTCTATCTATCTATCTACAGTATCTGTCTGTCTGTCTGTCTGTCTGTCTATCTATATTAAACCTTGTTTCTAGTATAGAAAAGTAAATATCTGTGCCAATGAACATGTCAGTGCCGTCAGAATGACAAGTCCTTGCTTAGTCATGTTGTCAATATAGCAGTGTACTCTGGAGGGATGTTCTGATGTAAACTATGGCTAAGGTTTTGATGACAATTATTGTCAATTGTAGGTTACACTTTAATGTATGTGGGAGTTTGATTGCAAAAGACTGGACAAGATTCACATTTACTGTTTGTACTGTAATTTGTTGACAGACCATGTCATTGCAATACAAAGAAAGGAAAAGAGCACTGCATAGCATAAAGAAACAACAACAAAAAAACAAAACAAAAGTAGAAATGTGAACAGGACAGATTTAGAAAAAAAGTCAAAAAAGGAAATGAACATGCTTGACATATTATGACAACTGGTTCAACCATTTTGCATGTAAAGACTTATGCTATGAACTAATGCCTAAATGTTGTGAGGGGTGAGACTATTCAACAGAGACCCATTATAATACATTTTGATCAACATGACATAAGCAATTGATAATGTAGGAAACAGCAGAGAATTGTGCATAATCATTTGCAGGGATGTACCAAAGCATTTGCAACTTGTTAAAAGAAATGAGAAACTGCTTTTTTTGATGTGGACAAGCGACACAATGATGTGAAGATTGAACAGGTAGTTTTGAGAATTTCAATTCTGATCTGAGAAATGTACCAAAGCGACTGAGAAAAACTGTCATAAAGGTTTGGTTGTATCTTTGTGTTTCTTAAAGGAGCAAAGAAAAACTATCATAATGAGACTTCAGTATTATTGTAAGTAACTTGTTGAGTAAATAATGTAATATCCTCCCTTTTACTCTCCTTACGCTTCACTAAATACAGAGATAACAACTTGATTTATACACTCTTTTTCAATTAAATATGTAAAGCTTCATTCAGACTGTCCTCTCATCCTCTCTCTCGATGGTGCTTACAGCAGTGTAAGAGCTGTTTTTTTATGAGTATATCGATTTAAAATGAATGCAGGAGTGTTTTTGTGTGTGTGTGTGTAGCTGTGTCTAATTGTGTCTATGTAAGGGTCACACCCATCAGACCTTTGATCAGTCAGTCATTAACCCGATCACAGTGTATATATGAGTCAGTCTGGCACCATGTGTTTGTATCACTGTCATTAAAGCTCTATAAGTATGGTGTGTTTGCCTTGCCCTTTTGGTAAAAAACAGAGGCAAGACTGAATATTTCAATTCAGGCATGAAAAGCCTCAGTTTGTTTAAACATGTTTTGAACATATAGGGCCATTTTAACGATCTAAGCTCATGGTTTAAAGCGCACGGCGCAAGTGTCCGAATCCACTTTTGCTAGTTTAACGACGGGAAAAATGGTCTGCGCGCCCAGTCCATGGTCTAAAAGGGTTGTCCCTATTCTCTTAATGAGTAATGGCCTTATGGGTGTGTTTTGGGCTTTACGTGCAATAAACCAATCAGAGTCTCATCTCCCATTCCCTTTAAATGCCAGTTGAGCAGACCATCTACGGGACAAGCCGGATTCCACCATATCTTTATTAATCTTTTACATTGTAATCCTTTAATTTTTTATATTTTGCATGTTTGTGTGCTGCTGCGCGCGCTCTTTAAATAACAAAAAAAATATATATATAGGCTATATGTTGCGCCATTGACTTTAGGCCAGTTGGTCACCGCAGTCTATTTCAGTTGCCTCAAAATAGCAGTGCACCCTCAATGCGCCTGAACACAGATCGTTTTCAGACCAGAACGCCCATGGGTGCACAGATGGGCGCAAATGCATTTGCTATTTAAACAACGTGGCGCAGGACGTGAAAATGAAAACTGCGTCGGGCTAAAAATAGCAAAAAAACTCAGTAGCACCTCATTGCAGTACACGAGATCCAGGGGGCGGAGTTGGATCCAGATCTAAGGGGTGGAGATGGGTAGGATTAGGGGTGTGGTCAGGGATCAGGGGGCGGAGATGGGTAGGTGTAGGTATGTAAGGTATATGCACAAATATGTAATCCAGATCCAACTCCTCCCTCTGGATTTCGTGTTCTGCAGTGAGGACCATCTCAAAAAACTCGCTTTGCGCCTGGCGCTGCATTGAGTCGAGTGTTTGAAAGGGCACATAAGGTTTTAGGGTTATTGGGCCTATATCACTTAATTTCCCCAAAAGTCTTTCATTTAATGTTAACAAGTGAAAACTTACATTTTACTTTCTATTTCACTTCTAATCCCAAAAACAACTAACCGAGAAATTATTATTGTCCATTTAAAACATTTAGTCTTTTCAGCCATGCAATGCGTATTCAACATGGGAAGCAGTTACAACATATGAGAAGTAGTATTTCGATCAAGATGATGAAATAGTGTTTTGGAATGCTATAATTCCCTAATCGGATTAATTTGAACTCCCCTGGCCTTATCATACTGTGCACTATAGGCATTTTTTTCAAATTTATCCCTGCATTCAGAGACACATGGTAATGATAAATGGTAATGATAAATACAATGTAAATGGGGACACAAAAACAGTTATGTTATCACAAATTTTACACCATGTGAAAATAAACAGAGAAAAATATGTCAAGCCTTTGCATTTTGAGACATTGTCTTGCTATGGAAGCTGGTCTTTAGTTACACAGTCATAATTTGATGTCCATGCAGACGTGAGTTCATGCAGCTTGTGTAAAACAATTAATAAAGAAATGAATACAAAAAAGTGCTGGGGAGATTACTTACAAATTGTAGCCTGTTACTAATTTCAAATTACATGATGCAAATTATAGTTAGTAACAGTCAGGGGCGGACTGGCCATCTGTGTGATCTGGAGTATCACAGAACGGCCGGTACTCCAGGACGGCCGGCGGGCCGGCCCACCACCCGCCACACACACAGTCATCACCTGTTTTTTCCCCCCCACTAATCTGTTTCACACTCCAGTAGTGTAGGTGGCAGCAATGCACCTTTAAGTTGGATGCCAGCGCGGAGCATTATCAGCTCGGCCCAAAAAAACTGCGATCGCGGCCGAAGCAGCTGTGCGGACTGATCTCGATCACGCGAACATTATTACACAGAGTTGCGCCATCCACTGAGAAGCATTTCAATTCAGTGCAGAATTCTCTATCTCTATTATAAACCCACAGATGGCTGTGATTTAAGCTAGTTAAAAGCCAGATTAAACAGCGCTGATATTCTCAACATCTGGACGCAAAAAAACAGGTGAAACATTGTTCCAAGAACAAACCAGTTAGAAGACATTTCACTCCACAACTTATGAATTAACTGTAACTTAGTAAAACTTTTTTGGCAGAAATGTGCCTGTATTCATATTAAAAATGCTGTTATATTAATAGTCATGTAGGCCTATAAATGTAGGCTATTAAATGTAATGCAGTAATGTTTTTGTTTAGAAGTTATGGCAGTTTATTTATTTATTTTGCATTAAATATTTATACTAAATGTTTATGCTACAATAGGTTTTTAGAGAATAATAAATATATATTACAAATTTTTCACCAATTGTTGAACCAGAATATCAAGATATTTTATTATTTCGCATATGATGGTGAAAAATAAAAAAGTTAAAGTTAAAAGTAAAAGTAAAGGTAAAGGTAAAGGTAAAAAAACACCACCATGTTATATGTATAATAAATATTTTTGAGTATAGCCCTTCTAGATTATTTTATCCCTTGAGGTAGCCCTCACACACAAAAAGGTTGGAGACCCCTGGTATATAGTAACTAAATGTTTTATAATTACAAGTTTGTGTAATTAGGGTTTCTGTAGCCAGTGACATTTCATTATTTGTATTTTATTTTCAATGCAGATGCAATGGCATTGTACATTTTTTTGTTTTTATTTGAAGACTGAGGCTTCATTAATAAACAAAACCCCAATTGTCATCATTGTTTTTGAGATATTACTTGCTGTGAATACCTTGTCTGATATAGGTTACAGTATTGTGGCATAGTATCAGGACATCCTAGTGGCTAGGGGCGAATGGCTGGATGATGGGCCTATTTGGGAGAAAGTCCAGGGCTGTTTTTTAGCCCCAGTCCGTCCCTGGTAACAGTCATAATAACATCACATATTTTAGGTAATATAATTGGACTACTCATTACTTTTGACCTAATTTGTTTATCACATTGATTTGAATAGGAATATCTTGTAACATATTGATATAAAAAAACAAAGAGAAAGAAATGATATTCCATATTTTTGTTATCAACGACTTGAAATGCATTAAACATTACATTACACCGGTGTTTCCCAAACTGGGGCTCATGAAGGAACTGCAGTTGATGAAAAGCTAATTATCTAAATAATAAACATGTAAAATTAAAGTAACTTAAAAAACAAAAAAATAAAACTATCATCAAAATAAAACCCTTACTAAAAATATGAAATATTTACCTTGTCATGACATAAGAGCAGCATGATTTAACCATTGTTAAATTTGAGGACTTTCCAAACATATATAAGCGATTGGTAAAAAAAAAAAATTAAATTATGAATATAATCATAATAGGGCCATTGTGTGAATAATATGTACTCTAATCATTAAAATAGAGCCTTGTCTGATTGTGAGTATTTTAAAAGGTAATATAATCTAATTACAAGTATTTCATTTTTGAAATATGATTACGTAATCCAGATTACACTTAATCAGAACTACCAGAACTATAAATACACACACACACACACACACACACACACACACATATATAGTACTCACTCATTTAATGTTGATAATATAATTTCTAATGAAACTTAAATGTACCAAATTAGAAGAGAAAGCAAAATAGAAAAGCATTTTCACTAGTGGTCACTTTTGGACCCCACTATATGAATATGCACACTATGATCTATTGAACATTATAAGTTAACGGGTAACGACTATTTAAAGTTATTATTATAAAGTGTTACTAAAGCATTAACAAAATACAGACATATGCACTGTTAATGGCCCAAACGCAGCTGCTCTCCTCCATTTTACTCTTAAATTTAAAAAGGATTCGATGTTTATGGCATGATGATGCATATATCCGGCACATGAATAAAGACTTTCAATGCTATACTGTATATTCACAACTTAATAGGCTTACATCTGCAGTGCACTGAAACAAAGAAAGCTTTGTTCTAACCAAATGGGGTCTGTTTAAAAGTTAGTATTGTTTAATTTAAGTAGCCTATCATTAAATTAAGGAAAAATAAATTTTGTTTGTATAGATTTTTTTTATTGGAGTTTTATGTCTGTCACATTTAGTAAAGACACTTCAGACGCACTTTTTTTTTTCATTATCACAGTAGGTAGTTACAAATCTCTCAAGTAAACAAATAGGTCAGTTATACAGTCATTGGTGAAATTAGTTGAATTTTATGATCTTCTTACCTATATATCTTTTCCATTTTATGGCGTTTGTCCCACGAAACAAAGCGAGTTTGGGCTGGAAAGGCGGAGACGGCACGGAGATCTCCAGCGCGGGAGCGCGCAGTAAAGCAGCGCTGTGAACTTCGCTCCTGCAAGAGGCGCGCGCGCGCGTGCTTAAATACCCAGGTGTCATTCCCGAGTCTTGTTTTGTGGAGCCCATGCGGGTTTTTCCATATTGCGCATGTGCAAATACCTTGTGGCAGTTCGACTCACGTGCACGCAGGAACAGTGGGTTATTCAGTTTTTAAAGCATGAATGTAGGACAGTGACTACTAAGTAATTATTCAACGTTTATTAAAAAAGATTCCGCAGTCATTTGCTCTGTAAATGGACATTTTGAATACACAACAGAAACACTGAATTTCAAATACAGTTTTACAATAAGGTCCAAGCAAGCCGAACAGAACTATGTCTTTTCACAGCTCTAGGAGATGACAAGTTAGTTTTATCTCCACATTTAGAAAGCATTTGAAGCTAACCACAAACCTTAAAGTTAGTACTTTAACATAGGCTATGTATTTGTTTTTTCTTTCTCTCATGTGCAAGCTGCATGTTTATATGAGAACATAAGACATTAGAATTTCACAATGTCCAGTGTATGCAACATTTTGTGTAAGATTTTTAACAGTCATAGGTCCAAATTCGTGAGAAGGACATTTGTGTAGAAGTTAAAGCCACACCATTAATCCATCCCATAACTGAAAGTGATTATATTATCCCTCAAAATAAACCGCATGAAACATTTAGTAAAATTTCACATTAGTCACAAAGCTATATTAAAAGAATATTAAGAATAATAAAATGAAAAGCAATGAAAGGAAAGTTGTATATTGTAACTTCATTTGATGCTGGCATACTCAGAGTTCTCTACCATGACGCTCTGTTTGTGAGCTGGTTTGGCGGCAGTCTTAACATGGACAACAGAAGAATATGTCACCTCGTCCTGGAGAGAGAGAGAGAGAGAGAGAGAGAGAGAGAGAGAGAGAGAGAGAGAGAGAGAGAGAGAGAGAGAGAGAGAGAGAGAGAGAGAGAGAGAGAGAGAAAAAGACAGATTTTGTTAAAAATACCTACATGTAGCTACATATGCATTTATGCATGCACAGAATACACTCTGTCTGACCTCATTTTCATCTTGTTTTAAGTTTTGTCCTTGAGTTAAGCTATCAGGATTTACATCAGCCTGAAGAAAGACATCATGATCAGAACACACATATACACTGCTTTTTATTTCATTCAGCTAGTAAATACATACACTGGAAGTGCACACATGTACTGTATCAAGTTAACATATTAAATATTTATCTGAATGAGTTTGAGGCAATTTGTGCTTACCTGTTTCTCATCTTCACTACTCACTATCACAAGTCCATCATTGGTCATCTTTTTGACATCTCTTCTTCCTAGAAAAAAAAAAAAAAAAATCTCAGTCAAATTAAAAAAACATCAGACAACATGTGTGGCTAAAAGATAAAAAAAGGATGGTGATGAGTTTATAATACTTAAAGTTGAACATTCGACATCCTTTTGACATGTATTTTTCCTATTTGTAATAGTTCAAAGATGTGTTACGGTATATCATCAAACCTACGTATGCTTTTGACTTTAATTTCGTTCTGAATAACATCAAATGCTTTGTAATGGTCAGTAAATCTTTTTAACTTTCTTTAAAAAAAATCAAAGGTTTGAGAGGCCAGTCAATT
>NW_026606984.1:0-62500 GCF_029890125.1 Rhinichthys klamathensis goyatoka | reverse complement strand
TGAGAGATGCAGTGAGAGATCCAGGAGCAGTGAGAGATCTAGGAGCAGTGAGAGATCCAGGAGCAGTGAGAGATGCAGTGAGAGATGCAGGTGCAGTGAGAGGTGCAGGACCAGTGAGAGGTGCAGTGAGAGATGCAGTGAGAGATCCAGGAGCAGTGAGAGATGCAGTGAGAGATGCAGGTGCAGTGAGAGGTGCAGGACCAGTGAGAGGTGCAGGACCAGTGAGAGGTGCAGTGAGAGATGCAGTGAGAGGTGAAAAAAAAAACTGATTTGCTTTTAACTGGAATGCTTTTGAATGTGAACATTACTGTACATGTGGACATACAGTTCCCAACAAAGAAATGTAGTGTAAAAATGTTTTGCATGCAAATACCTGTAAAACTGAAACATCAAAGTCTATGTAGTTTTTGTAATGTCAACCATAGCCAGTATTTTGAAACCTGGTGTACTTTGATTGACTGCATGTACCTTGTGAAGTGAAAACAAGTGTTAGTCTTGATTTACAGATTAATCTCATTTTGAGTCAGATTTCCAGTGTTTTGGTAAAGTAAGTGTGTCTAGAGAAAGATGTGTTCTATTTTGAAATGAAGAGTTAGTATATATTTAACAAAATGTGTTTTTGAGAAGAAAATTATCCATTTGGCCAATTGTGTTTTGTAGTTGTGAGTCTGTGTTAAGAGTTTAGAAAAAGTATCTGAAGTATGGGTAAGCGCTTGTTAGCGATGGAAAAAAACTGTATTAGCAAAAGGGCTTTTTGAAAATTGACGTTGTCTTTGCAGCTCTAATATTATAGCAGCACATGACCAACAACTTAGATGTTTTGTGACAAAGCCAAAAAAGCCAAGAGATCAAGATCTCATAATTTACCCAATAGTCACAACAGTATTTCATATATAATTACTATATCATTTCATTTTTGACATAAGCTATATATATATTTATATGGAAAATGACTGCATCATCACTCTGCTATGGTGATCAACTAGCAGCAGATAAAATGCAACAACTCAGAGATGTGTGAAAACTTAGTAACATCTACTTTGTGTTGTGTTGGCACTTCACTGTGCTTCCTCTTCACCATAGCGGCAGCCTCCTCCACTTCAAAACAACTACAAATATAGCCGTGGGCAGCAATCATCGGGGTCCAATCACCAATGTCCCATTAGGATGATTTACGATCAAATTGAAATGTAACTTATGATCTTGTTTTTACTGAAAATTCCATCTTGAATCTTCTCTGAAAGTTATGGTTTGATGAGGTCTAAGCAACAAGGGCAAAAGGAGCAACTGACTTTCATAAGAAATCTATCCCTCTTACTGTTAGATTAAACGAGAAGTCAAAAATACCCTGTTTAAGTAAAAAAAAAAAAAAGTTTAAGTGAATCATGTAAAAAAGTTAACTATCATTTGTAAGGCATGTAATCATATGTGGTGTAAGTGTGGACTTGTATTCAACTTTTACATTTAGACGAATCACGTGTCATACTGTTTGATGTCACAGGACAATTTCAACTGAAAGTGAAGATATCATTTGCAACTCAAAACCTTATTTATCTGATTTATTTCAATAATTTGTGTAGCCTTCAAATTTATTTCTTCTGATTTATTTCAATAATTTTTGTAGCCCCTGTATGCCTTTTAAAGGGTGTGTTGTGTTTTAACTCTAAAGTAAAATGTTGTTTGGAGCTGAAACTAAAACCAAGTAAACACTTTTATAATAATAAATAAATCAGTTAGGCCGGATTCACATATAGCGCCTAAAACGCGTAGAAAACGCTGGGCGCGCCGCATTCTCCTTTTCCAAAGCGCTAGGGCGGTTGCACTCCGGTTGGTTCTTGTCACGTGACCTACTTTGCGCTTATGGTGCGCTTGCGGCATTCTGAAAAGTTGAGATGTTTTTATCTCGATGCGGCGTGGACCGCATGGAAAAAACGAGCGCGTCGCACCGCGAGCGCGTCGCTTCCATTATGAGCGCGCATACCGCGCGCCTACATTTGAAATAAGGAACTTGAGCGCGCAAAAGACGCGATATGTGAGCAGGCCCTTATACTACACTTATAATAATAATACAATGGGTAAACATTCAACAATAATATCATTACGTCTAAGTGGGATTTTTACATAGGCCAATATAAACAACCCTTCCCTATTTCTGTTCTGTTATGATACCTTAAAGAAAGGTTGTAGTTTATGTTGCTGACACTTTAAGTGGGGGTCCTTCATTTCAGAGTCACACTCAGGACCTTCGGGTCCAAATGGGCCGGAAGGGTGGGATTAATATTTATTAAAAAAAATCATCTTTTTTTTTTTTTTACTTGTTTTTTATAATATTTTTTCTTTTCTTTTTTGGTGTTTTGAGATAATTTCAAAAATAAAAATGATTTATAATTAATATTAATGCAATAATTATGACCCATTTTTTCCCCATTGAATATAATAGAAATTAAAAAAAAATATATATATATTTTTTTTTTTTAAAGCTGTATTTCATTTTAGAGTCAAGCCTAGGCCTCATGAAAGCAATTTTTGAAATGAGATGGATGCCATCTAGTGGACAAACTGAGCATTTTAAAAATTCAAAACCCATACATGTAATCTGAATTTATTAGTGTGTATGTGTATAAAAGTGTGTTTGTGTGTGTGTGTGTGTGTGTGTGTGGATGTGTCTGTTTTGCACTCTTGATGTTTTATAGATTCACCCCTTCACTGTTGTGTGCTTTTTTTCTGGATCGTGGCTGATTTGTAGTTTGTACGCACAAAATAACTCTGTATTTTCACATTTTTGCCAATTTCCCATTCATTTCCTATGCGGGTCCTTGTGGACCCGAAGGTCCTGAGTGTGACTATTTTTTTTACAACCACTTAGACTATTCAAATCCTGTCCCCAATTTTTTGGGGTGTTCATATGCCAAGTACCAACAAAGTCACCAAATTTCGGACCATTCCGATAAAGCAATGATTTAAAAAATATATATATTTAAATGCTTCGGGTCTATTTGGGCCGAAGGACCCCAGAGGGTTAAGTGCGTGCTTGTGCATTGCAAAGAGAGAAGAAGTGACTGTATGCTGTAGTAAAGTTACACAGTTCTGTTAAGCACTGCCTGGCCTCCATTACATGTTCTATGAATTTTATTGTTTATTGGTTGAGAAACCATTATTTATTGTCACTGGATGAGGCTACATTGTTTAAATGTCTAGTAATATTCCCAATATATTAATAGCACAGGAATTTATAGCATAGAAACATTATTCCAGACAGCTCTCCAGTAGATAAGGCAGAGTTGTGTTAAGGGCTGGTGACCACACGGGGGCAGTAGCTCTTTAAAGATGACCATAATCAAAAATGGAAGCTTTAATGTTGGCATTAATTACCTAACAGTATGGAAAAATGAATGGCAAAGCATAGGACCAGATGAACAAATACAATTGAGAGAAGAGTTATTAAACTTTCTAATTAATAAAAATCTGTGATATGACCCTTTTATTGTTTTGTATATCGCAATGTGAAGCAGCAAAATAACAATTGCTTCACATCACGAGGTCTTTGACGTTTAGAAAGCAGAATGCTGTGAGTGACAGTGACATGGAGTTTCAGCATCTTTGGAACTGTACTTTGTCCATATTTCATTACTTATGCCATTCCAATGAACATCATAGCCATTGATCATATTATATCTGATTCTTACCGCGGCAGGAAACAGCCGGTCATTTTAACACAGGTTTCTATTCATTTTGCCTTTGCATAAACTATGAGAGAGATAAGACATGATACAATGGTAAAAAGTTTCTTCTCTTTCTAAAATCATTTTGAAGCATCTAGGCCCAGCTTTTATCTAAAAGTGAGTATGTATTGCTTTTTTGTGTATACAGTGATATGAGAGAGAAATAAAGAGAGTGAAAGAAAGCACCAGAGACACAAGGCTAAAAAAAACATTCCTCTCAAAGAGCTGCATGCTTTGTTCTCCCACAGTTGTTACATTCAGTTGTCTCATTTGTCATCCATTTTCCTAATAGTTGGCCTGGATTGAAAGGTGTCTAAGGTGTTAAATAGTCATTTACGGCCACTTGGATATTAGATGTTTAAAAAGGATCACAATGACTTTATTTACCTGTAATCAGACTTCCTAAGGTTGTGTTTTTCTGGTATTTTCAGGACGTGTGCCTGGAGATGAACTGAGGGTGTTTGTGTGTAGAGTGATTGACAGTTTATTTCAGAGCAGGATGAGCTTGCCGTCTGTGAGAACAGAGCCAAGGTATGTTTGGGATTTCTGATTACTCACCTCTTGCTGCAAGAAAAAACTCACACACACATGCACCTGTGTTCGATGATGAGCAACAAATCTCTTTTTTCCTCTCTCGTTCTCTCTCGCATACACAATATCATAACAAAGACAAATGTAGACATATAAGCCATTTCATAGATGCATAATACAAGAGAGCGGGATGTTAGTTTAAGTGTTCTTCTTTCATGCCTCTATTCTCTCTCTATCTCTCTGTTTTCATTAGGGCTTTCTTTACTGATGGATGTTTACAGACAGCCCTCTTCTTCTTTTCCCATGCAAAACAAAAGAAGATGCAAGCTATGCACAGCTATGACATAGAAACAATACAATTAATTTGTGTTCTGTCTCGTCCCTGCATATACGACACTCTCGGAAAAACGGATACAAAAGCTGTCACTTGCGTGGTACCCTTTCAGACGGTACACATTTGTACCTTGTTTACCCCTTAAGGGTGAATATACCTTAAAGGTACATATTAGTACATTTTGAGAGGGTATCATCCCAGTGACAGCTTTTGCACCTTTTCTCTGAGAGTATGCTATAGTATTATATAGTACTATAGTACTGCTAAGTATTGACCATAAATGGCTTAGGACATTTAAGCCACACTTCAAAATGTATGAATGTGCATATTCGCATTATAATAAAATATCAAAACAAGTGACATCTGACAAATTATGCTAGAGCATTGATTCATTTTAGAAGATGCATGAATTCAGTTCAGTTTCTGTGAATCTCTTTTGATTCCATTCGCGTCATATTTTTTCATATCTTTGTTCTAGTGTTCTTATGCTTAATTATGCATGTCTTCATGGATTTACTGAATTAACAAAGGAGATGTTCAAAGTCAAGTCCCTCTTATACACTGATTATGTTGTTTCTAATGTCTGCTCTCTTAAGTATCTCAGAGGGGGCTCACCTCCCACTAAGCTGTCTAGACTAATTGATATCAGGTTTGAAGACATTTTTTCTGGACTTTTTAAAGGTCAAGAGCTGAGGAGCACATGGAGGTTCAGCCTCAGAAAACGTAATATTAAATACATTTCTGGTTCAATAAAAAGTTAAAATCTGGGTGACAATGAGACGCTTCCAATGGAAGAAATTTTATAAATACTCACTAGTAAAATTTCAATAATAATAGTGTATAGGCTATACACACAGTACTGTGCAAAAGTCTTAGGCACGTTAGTATTTTCACCGAAACAAAATGGTTTTAAGCCAATTATTTATATTGCTGTGTCAGTATGAAATATCAGTTAACATTTTACAAATTAACATTCCTTTTGCCATTAATTGTAATAATCCAGTGAGATTTTTGTATGCAATCGCACTGACAACAATGCACAAAAATCTGACAACAGCATCATTGAGTCCATCTGGGATTACACGAAGAAGTAAAAATTAGACTGATAAAATCCAGAAGAAATACCAAGTTCGAAACTCTAGATAGCGCAGGCTGACAGGACTTTAATTCATTTAGAGACTTGCCTGCAAAGCTACCTGAAAAATGATGTGCAAGTGGTCACACCAAATATTGATATTACAATTAATGGCAAAAGGAATGTTTGGAAATGTAGACTGATATTTCATACTGACACTATTTTATATTATATATCAAAACTTGACTCCTTGCGTCACAGAAACAGGAAATGTGACATAGTCGTCAGCTGGCCTGTTATGGCTGTGATCCGCTAGGAAGAGCTTCTGATTGGACATGACAAGAGCATCATTGGCTTTGCTCCTCCATGAGCTCCTCTCTCTTTTTTTACAGTGATGTTGTGTGTGTGTGTGTGTGTATGTTAATTTTTTTTTAGCCTTAGCATATTAATTGAGTGCCAGGCTCATGTTTAATCAGACACATTCACTGTCACTACGAGCAGCACTGCCTGCTGGGTAGCATGTGGCAAACATGGCGGCTGAACAAATGCTGAACGATTTACAAAAAGCATATCAATAATATCAACAGAGTTGCTGTCTCCGCTGTCTCCACCTGCTTTTCACATCTTTACATGTCCACTTCTTAAATATGATGATTGTCCAGTTTATACTCTAAATAGCCAGATTGGCCACGCTGTTTTTAAAATGTGTGAAGATCTTTGTCCTTTAGTAAATTTGCAAGCAACGACAGTGTCTCAGACTTTTTCTATTCTTTCCTCAGATAAGCAGGTTTGACAGGACTAATGTAGTTCCCTTCAAGCAAATCTTGCAAATATGAAACTTAAGGTTGCTGGTTTTGAATACCAAAGGGCAATAAATGAGTTAATGGTTAAGCAAACGGTAACCATTACTTAAACTCATATGTTGAGCACTGGTGTTGTCCCTGAGAAAGAGCTCACAAATCGATACTAATGACGTGTCTTATAGTGATCACAGTTTTTTTTTTACATCACACACACACACACACACACACACACACACACACACACACACACACACACACACACACACACACACACACACACACACACACACACACACACACACACACACACACACACACACACACACACACACACACACACACACACACACACACACACACACACACACACACACACACACACACTCTGAATGTCCAAGTCTATCCACAGGCCCATTCCTTTAATGCAGAGTCACATTCGATTTCCGTAAGGTGTTAAATGACCTTTTGAATCAGACTCCTCTGGGTCTGTTTTATCATACCAGCCCGTCAACTGCATTTCTGAGTCTGACTATGTAAGTGCACATTAAGAATGTGCTTGACTTTTACACACAAAGATAGTAATGTGGAAACAGTGTTAGTGCTTTGCTAAATGAAAACCCTTAATAAAATGGATCTTTTTTTTATATATGCGTTTACTGGGTACCTTCAGTATTCACACACACAGAGCCTGTGTTACACTCTTGGACAAGCTGATCCCTTTGATGTGGTAACATGTGCTTGCATGCTAAAATATGAAGAGATGAGCGGAGGATAAGAGTAAGGGGATTGTGTGAAGAAGAGACCCTCTGCGTCAGAGGCTTAATCTGAACAAAAAATGAGCGTAATAAAGCAACAGCATGACGTTTCCTGGTTTCCCTCATGCTATAATGAATAGTAATGACTCTTTCAGTTGCAATATCTATAATATACGACTCCCTTGCAGCAAAATAATAAATAGCTTAAAAGCACACACAAATACAATTATGAAAGTACAACGATTTAAATAGTTGCAGGCCAAACATGAAATGACATATTTACTAAATCAAATACAGTCATTTGTGTTAAATGTTTTGCCATCAAAATTCACATGCAAATGTTAAGCTGAATTTTAAGTGTGGAACAGACAATAGCTTAAAATTTGTGCTCTATTACTCCACAACTCAAAGTCTTCTGAAACCATTCGATGACTTAGTGTGGGGAACAGACTAAAATGTGTTAATTTATTAGCTGTTCTTATCACTCTCATGAAAGTTCATGAAAGAAGTGGGGATGGCAAATGCACAATTCAATTTGTTCTTTCGACTTGGATCTTTATTTCATTGCTAATTAGTTCAGAAACCATCTAAATGACTTTAACTGCCCTGGATCTCAAGTTCAACTCATTGATTCAATGATCCTGTTTGCAGCAGTTCACAGCTCACTGGAGGGAATGGTTATTAGTGAATGGTAATACATTTAAATTTCAATCTGATCCTCACACAAATGTATCATATGACTTTAGAAGACTTTAAATTTTGCACACTGCTTGTGTTGTTTTTGAAGCTTGAAAGTCCCCATATAGAAAATTATGACCAGAACAGTCTTCAGAATTTCTCCTTTTGTAAAAGATCCTGCTTGTTAGAAACCGCATAATGATGATATCATTTTCATCTTCATTTTGAACCCTTGAGAGCTATTAAGCTAAATAGATGAGCTTGAGGATGAGCAATTCATGCAGTTTTTAAATGTAGAACAGGGAAAAAAGGTGGAACTGAACTTTTATTTATAACCCCATTTCTGTCTGTATTCTCAAGAATGCTGACATAAAGTGCTTGTGTGAGTGTGAGTGTGTGTGTGTGTGTGTGTGTGCGTGTGTGTGTGCGTGAGAGAGAGAGATTAAATGCACTGTACTTAAAAGCCAAAACCAGCAGATTCTCTGTTAATGAGCTTCAAAACAGACTGTCCTCACATGCATCATCTCTCCTCTTAAAGTATACTTCTCAGAAAATCACAGTATACCATTACTTGTCCATTAGTCAAATTATACATTTCCATTTCTCGAATCAAGCACTTTGTGTGTTGTTCAGGTAAACCCTATCATGGGGACAATATGTCTGAAATCCTTGTCCTTGTGGGAAATCCTTGTCCTTTCCTCCATGAGGAAAACCACTTATAAATCATACTAAATTAAATTTTTCTGAAAATGTATCTTTAATAGTTAAGTTGCACAATTATTAGGTAAAAGTATAAGGTTCATTTTGTGAACATTAGTGAATTCATCAGAAATCGTCAGCTAACAACGAACCACATTTTGGTTAATCTAGGGTTAATTTATACATTTTCTAATGTTCATTTTAAATTTGTCCATTCATAATGCATAAGCTCATGTTATTACATGGCTCCATCACCGTCATCCATGTCGTATATCAGTCTTCTCATCTTGGTAAATGAAACTTGTGCTGCTACTCTTGTTTTATACAAATGCAACTGCTGCCATCTTGCATCTCATTTTTTTACAGTAGTGAAAATAAGGACTCAGAGGACTTCAGTATTAATATAACTTGTTTCAGTGTTCATCTTGTTGCTAGATTGCTTGTGCGTAGTTGTAGACTGTTTTTTCTTAGTGAAAGCTTTATGATAGTATAAAGGAAAAATTCTCATTCTCATTTCATGTTCACATATTTATTTAATTATTGATTGATTTATTTGGTGAATGTACATTTATTCCTTAAAGGTACAATATGTAAGAATTTTGTAATAAAATATCCAAAAATCACTTGCACAGTGTGATATATTTCCTGCAGTTGTGTAGGCCTACTTACAATATCCCATAAGTCTCCAAAGATTTTTTATTTCAGAGAAATTCCAATTTTAAATAAGTGGCCGTCCCAGAAAAAAATGTCGCCTGTCAATGACGCAATATCCTGTCAATATAAAACAAATCAATGTTATATAACGTTAGCTCCACATGATGAAATGTTAGAATATGGTCAGTATGTTATTCTAATGTTGATCTAGCTTTCTGCTAGTTTCGTATAGCAAACGAACTAACACGTAGTATAACATTATAACTTTCAGCACACATTTAAATGCCGTTTAGTGTGATAGTGTAACGTTAGACCAAGTGAAGCAGCGCTGCGTTACCTCACAAGTTTAATTCGTCTAATAAACTGATCTGTGTGAGTAATCCAGCACTTGCGGGTAGTTCGGTAGAATAATATGTCCTTATTCCTTTATATCCGCGGGACTCGCGTGTGATATCTGTCTCTTTAGCAATCATACTGTAATGTTAAAAAATATGAATGTTTGCACTCATCCATAAACATTATTAGATCCATCAGCTTGTCAGCAAGTCCCATCATTCAGCTCATCACTGTGTCATAAACCTACGCCTTTGTTATTGTTGGAAACTGCGCCCTCTTGTGGCGAAAAAACCCCCTACATATTGTGCCTTTAATTGATACAACTTGAAATATGTATTGAACAATTGATAGAATTTAACATTAACCAAAATTAATAAAAGTTCTGCCACGAACAGTCAGTTATCTTTGATTTTTTAATTCTTGTAGTTTTATGCGCAAGAAACAATTGTTATTAGAATCACTGTTGAAAACATTTGTGCTGCTTTATATTTTTCAGGATTCTTTGATGAAAAAAAAAAACCCAGCATTTGATTTATAAATGTATTTACTGTAACTTTTTATCAATTTTTTGCATCCTTCCTTAATAAAATTATTAATTTCTTTTAATAAACACAAATCTTATTGAGCCCAAACTTTAAAACAGTAGTGTATCTAATGCTTTAACTAATGTTAAAAAAATCAAACCTTGTTAGAAAAAAAAGTGTTAATCTAAAATGCTGTGTGAGAAATCACTCTATCACATGTCGGTCAGTTCAGTCTAGTCCAATAATCTTCCGCAGATCATTTAACTTAAACTAAAACCTCTGTCATCATACCCATACTCAAGTCATGTGACAAAAGTTATTAGGTCACGAATTGAACATGAGTCACCAAAGAAAACCTATCCCATTAGAACAGCACATCTTAGACTTATTTAGTTAACTTAAAAAGTAATAAAGTTTTTAAAATCGTCATTCAAATGTATTTATATATTGTCAGTGGGTTAGTGTCTCTGGTGCCTCCACAAAAATAAAAAATAAGTGCATGACGCCTCTGTGTTGCACCTTTTCTCCCCAATCTCATACACTATCGCTACTTTTATTTCTTTACTGGCCCAGTAGGTTGCTAAGGAACCCTATATCAGATTAATGTTCTGCTTTATCGAGTCACCCTCCCAATTTCCTGTAGTCGTGTCCCTCCCTCTGGCAGACGGTCCCCTGGAGCCAGAGATGGTGTGAAGACGGGGAAAGAAGGAAGGAATGAGGGCAATAGTGTAAGAAAGAGGCATGAAGCCAATGAGACAGATGGAAAAACTATGGAAAAAAGCATAAAAAAGGAGAGGGACAGAGAGATGGATGTAATATTTACGTAAACAAGCTTCTCTAATTCTGTCTCTTTATTTTAAGGCTAAAATCTGTGAGCTAGTATCTTTGCTGAGCAAATATCTATTATTTGGGACATTTTCGCAACAGATCAATTATGTCCAAGGGCATGACAATCATTGCATGAAAATAACACTGATGAATTGACATCTTGAGGCTTTGGTCATAATGTCACTTTGGCGATTGACAGGGTCATGACACAAGCGCTCTAGACTAAATCATATCCCTTTAATGTTCTCTGATATTCCCATTTATTCACTGATGTGTTTTAGTTTGACGAGACTATGACACCTATGTTGGACTTAAAGGAAGA
This sequence comes from Rhinichthys klamathensis goyatoka, assembly GCF_029890125.1. Classification (NCBI taxonomy): domain Eukaryota; kingdom Metazoa; phylum Chordata; class Actinopteri; order Cypriniformes; family Leuciscidae; genus Rhinichthys; species Rhinichthys klamathensis. The sequence continues at coordinate 51,239 of NW_026606984.1, read as the reverse complement.
GACGTTTCCCATTGACTCAGCTCTGATGTCCAGGCTGAAGATGGTGATTCAGATATATCCCTGAAATACTCCCCAGGATCGGTCTTGATCACTGGACTGGAGAGATGAGATCATGTGCTTTAGTTCATTTATTTCCACTCCCCTTCAAGAATAGTCACAGTGGTATCTGAATCAGACTCATTTCATGGCAACATCATATTAGTTTTAGATATTACACAACGTGTGCAATATCAGTGTAAGAATTTCTTTTGAAATTCGTTTGCTTAGTTTGTTTCACATTTACGTTGGCATTTATACAAATTAATGAAGTGTACATTTTAAGAAAATACCTTGTGGTTTTTGTATATATTCTAAAATTTGTCTATTTATTTTCACCCATTTTGCAAGATATACAGTAAAAGCAAGCAAAGCATTTACTGTATACTGCATGTAAAAGTCTAATTTAATATTTCATATCGTATATATGTTTTTTTTATAATATTCTGTAAATTATGCAAATTGCTCTAGACCTTTTGGAACGAGAAGTTTAACAATAGCTAGAGTTACTTGGTATTCAGAGGTCTATCTCAATGATTTGCACACAGCGGGATGTTGCCTACAGCACAGGCAAGGGATTTAGTTTCAGAAATATAAACCTTCATACTCTCACTCGCAGTCATACTCACATGCACACAAATCATGCAATTGAGAAGACATGCCACATGTACATAAAACTGAACTTTATTCAGTTACGCACACGCCATCACAGCAAATATAAGAGATTATGTAATCCAATTTCACATGTCAGCAGTTTCTTCATGAATCATGAGCATTAATATCTCTCTCTCTCTCTGTGTCGAGAGACTGTCCAAGGCTGGTGAAGATGATGAAGATCTATCACACAACAGAGATTCGCAACATGGCTTCTCAATTAGAAAGATACTGATACTGATTCCAGCACTAAGCAAGCCCTGACCCGTACCAGAATGATTAAACGCTAACCATTAATCTTCTCATCAAAGCAACTAATTACTTTTCTTGTGTGGTGCATTGGTTCGATGCTAATCACATTCAGAGGTGAGCGTGTGGATCTACAGGGCTGGATTACAGTAAAGTTCCTCTGCTGCACTATCGCAGTCATTTAATAAGCGTGTAGAGACAGTTGTACATTGTCAGTCGGCTTTATTAAATCAGTCCACTCTGCCCTTGTATTCACTGCTAATTGTGTGTATGTGTGTTTGTCTGGATGTCTGTTTTAAAGGAATGTATTTGCTCAGGTTGTTCTGAAACTTAGTTTGTGAATTTGTCCATGAACACAAAAGGAGAAATTTCATGTTTGAGAAATTTGAGATGTGTGACCACACCACATTATGTTAAACTACAAAAAGGACAAAACAGTGATTCATGCTAAAGTCTTCTGAAGCCATGTTTTAGCTTTGTGTCATGGACAGACTATGTATTAGGTTTTACAGCCGATACAATTATATATACAAATATAAAAGATACAGTTAAGTCAATGCAATGTGTTTATTATGGACAAAATGGTAAAAAAAAAAAAATGCAGCTCACTGAGTCTACTGACCTTCCCAATTTTCAGTAAATTTCTATGAAAATAAATAGCTGCATATATAAATGTATATAAATGTTTAATTTAATAACATTTTATAATGACCAATGCACAAATATATTTCAGGATTATTTAAAAAAAAAAAAATACTACTGTTCAAAAGTTTGGGGTCTGTAAGATTTTTTAAATGTCTCATGTGCTCATTAAGCTGCATTTACCTGATAAAAAATACAGTAAAACAGTAATGTGTAATATATATATATATATTTATATATATATATATATATATATATATACATAATATAAATATAACTTTAAATATAATTTTTTCCTCTCATAGCAAAGCTGATTTTTTCAGCAGCATTTTAGTGTCACCTGATCATTCAGAATCCATTCTAATATGCTGATTTGATCCTTAACAAATATTTCTTATTATGTTGAAAACAGTTGTGCTGCTTATTTTGTGGAAACAGTGATACACAATTATAATTACAACAGCTATAATTTGAACTGTCGCTTTAAGATGCTGCTTGTCAAGAAGTGCAATTCATTATAACCTTTTCAGTCACAGAAAGGCCTTAAAAATAAAGATTCTAAAAGATGGTTTTTGTAGCGATGCAATAAAAGAACCATTTGGGTTCCCCAAAGAACCTTTCTGTTAACAGTTCTTGTAAGAACCATGTTTTTCTTAGTGTGAAGAATATTTCCATAACCTGAATAACCTACAGTATAAAGAACCCTTTGTGCATTGGAAAGGTTCTATTTATGGTAAAGGAACCATAGATGCCAATAAGTAACCTTGATATTTAAGAGTGTAGAGTAATATTGAAATGATCATCATGAGAGTGTTTCTTGTATGTGTCCTCAGTTTGTGAGTATTTGTTTTTATAACTGGAGAGACATGCTGAGTTACTAAGCGTATGATTGTAGGTCCCTGTGGTGAGTGTTCTGTCCTGCCAGTGTGTGATAAGTAAGCCAGATCCCCAGATGCACACTCACTCTTTCTCCTCTCTCTCTCTCTCTCTCTCTCTCTCTCTGAGGGGATCTACTGAAGAGGAGCTAATCACTTCGTGCATGCTCTCCTGATGGTGGCTAGCTTAAACAGGCCTGAAACAAAACCCAGGGGATACACAGTCTCACAAGATACGCACAGGCTGTTTTTGGTCCACCTTACTATGTTTTTGTGAGCTGTTGTGTTCCTTGTGACTGTATTTGATGCTAAGCTTCAAATACCTGTGCAGCTATTTGATGGTGCAGTAGCCTACAGTATGTGTCATGTGGTATAGAATTCTGCTTGACAACACCCTATTAAAACCGAATTACGCCAAATGAGGCAACATGACCCTATCAGAATGACCCCGCAGTGGTTCTTACAGTGCTCTGCGATCATATGGAAAGCCAGATGGTGCAGAATACAGACATCAAATAAGACAAGTAATGGTTAATCTTAACTAACAGTGACTTTGCACAGTATGTGAAGGGCATAAGCTAACATACCTAGAGATAAAAAAAACCTTAAGGGTTGAGTAAAAATACCATTGGTCCATGTTTTTTGGATATGTAGTGTACTGTAGCATGATATTGGGGTTTGGCAAAATAGACTAACTCATATCTCTGTATTGTTTGGCTGAATGACGATACACAATATATATCTCAGTATTTACATAAGGGGCTAAATGTTTAGTTTTCTTTTCATATGCACATCACGAGTATTGCAACACACTTTGTTTCAGGGCAAAATACTTGTATAGCTTGCTCTTCGCGGCTGGGTTTGCAGCAGCAGCACAGAGTAAAGAGGACCTATTATACTTTTTACATTTTAGTGTGTAATCTTGCTGTTAGGGCATGCAAAAGTTCTGTAAAGTCACAAAATCACTCCAAAGGGAGTTATTCTCTATATCAGTAAGCACCATTTCTGAACTCACAGTTTTCGTCACAATATTACTTTTCTGAATAATTCCTGCCCATGGCATATGAAAAAAAAAAAAAAAAAAAAAAGAGGCTGAGTTGCTTTAGTAGTGTGTTGAAAGTCTTGGTTATGGTAAGGGGCGTGGCATTTCCAAAACATGCTCAAAGTGGTTGCCCATTTACAGCACACTGGTCCAGTTGGCCAATCAGAGCACGTTACGCTTTTTGGAAGGATGGGCTTCATAGAGACCAGTAGGGCTGTCAATCTTCCTCTATAATACTATTCGAATTCCATTCCTTATTTTATTTAATATTCGAATAATATTCGAATATTAAATGCTCAAATTCATCCTATTATTAATATTTACGACATTACTCAGGCTTATGGATCGCCAATGCCACTATAGCATGTGGTTGTTGTTACACGTTCTGTCCACTAGAGGGAAATCTAACATTACAATAAACATTTTATTCGTGCTGAATATGGTTGAAGCGCTACCGATGGTTTTCGGCTAATATCTCCGCTAAAACACCACCAAAAATTCTGAAACTTATATCGTTCTTTTCAGTTCGACTAGACGGTTCCAACGAGTTTGATGCTCGCCGAATCCGTTGAGTTTTCACCATTTGCGCTTCACGGGCGCTTTTTTACGTTGTTAAACATTTACCATTTTTGACAGTATTGTTATGATGATACAGCGTGGATAACGTGCACAATTGTGTTACGATTCAAAAACGTTATTGTTCATCAGACGAAACAAAAGCATTTCATTTTCACATGTGTGTTTAAGTCAAGGTGGCGAGAAGATTCCATATAAAAAAAATTAATGAATGGGAATAGGAGCAGGCTTCACTCAATGATTAAACTTAAACTTTAAGAATGCTGGCCTGATGATTAGAATATATAACGTTAAACAGGAAAGAGGCCGCACTATGCATAAATTGTTTTATTTGCACAAACGCGTTTCGGCGCGTGCCTTCTTGAAAGCGTTTGTGCAAATAAAACAATTTATGCATAGTGCGGCCTCTTTCCTGTTTATATATATAAAAAAATTAAAATATACATAAAAAAAAAATATTCGAATAGTAACTTCAGCATTCGAATAGTATTGATTTTTTTAATATTCGAATTATATTCGAATTTCAGAATTCGTTCCAACAGCCCTAGAGACCAGAACTAAATAGTGTTACTGACAGACTGGAAAGAGAGGTGCTGCAATAATGTTAAATATGCAAAAAATAATCAAACATTCAAGCATGAAAACCTATTCTAGTATACCCCAAAAAAACAAATCAAGACTTTGTAAAAGGTCAAAATATGGCCTGTTAATATGGCCTTAATGTCCTTCAACATCCTGCCCAATGTTGCCCTCCAAACAGTGTGTTTGGTCTCTGTAGAAACTGCAGTAAAATGTGCAGTTTCACTGTTTTCTACCTCAGCTATTCGAGGATGATGCAGTCGTTTGCCCCTTAGACCCTGTAATCACATCTGCATCGGTATGTTGGAGAACACAATGATTCTTAATGATGATTGGTTTTCTCACCTCTGTGCCACCTTTACCTCCTCACCGTCTGATTGGACTGTGTTGTTGTGTTGCATTCCTCTGACGATTAGCTGATGAGGCTCAGGGTAGATGAGGTTTTTGTTTGTTCATCATGGACATGCAACTCAGGACACAGACAAACACATTTGTGCATGTTTATATGACTCTGTGTATGTGTATTGCACTGCTGGTGTGTGATGCTGATAATATACACTAAGGGCCCTATCTTGCACCCGACGCAAATGACTTTGTACACTGACGCATGTATCATTCCTATTTTGCACCCGCGCAAAGCGGACTTTTCCCTCCACAGACGCACGTCGGTTAACTAAGAAATACACTTGCGCTCCCCGGGGCGGTTCAGCGCAAAGAGGAGGCGTGTTCCGGCGCAAACTTTCCCTCATGCTATTTTGCTGTTCTATAAAACAATTGCGCCATTGACCAGAAAAAACCTAGTCTTTGTTCACTCAACATAGTATATAAGCCTAATCAGTAATTGTGGGTTTGTGATGTATATGTCTGATTTTGAAACCTATCCTTCAATGAACCCAGCACTTTGGGTGTGAAATTGGGTGTTTTTATTGTATATGTGTGTGTTTGTGTAGGTCATTTTACACATAATTGAATGCAGCTCAGCTCTGGCGTTTCATACTTCAAAGAGCTTCCAGTTTGGCTGTCATAGACTCGACAGCTGGCAGATGAAACGTATTTTGGAGCACTCGCACACAATGATAAACATACACACAAGGACATATTTGCTGCTTCGGAATAAATCTCTAAACAGTCAGACAAAGGCAGTTGAGTAGAAACAAGGGAGGAGGTATACACAAGTCCAGTCCACAGAACACTTTACCAACATATTCAGCTATTGTACTAAACATCAGATTCAACCAATCAAAATGCTATCTTATAAGAATGTCCCTCCCCCTATTTGCAAGTATTGTACATACAGTGACAACAAGTTAACCTGAACTAAAGTCTAATGGCTATTTAAGTATGATATGTCCTGCTCTAACGTCTTGTTTCAATAGGAAATATGTCAGTATAGGGAAGAAAATTCGTCAAATCATTTAAAGGGGTCATATAATGCCATTTTTGTACAAGTTAATATGAATCTTTAGGGTCTAAATGAAAACTTTGTAATATACTTTTATTAAAAATTCTCATTAGTATTGTAAGAAAACACTAATTTTACCTGGTCAAAAACAGCTCTGTTTTCAGCACGCCGTTTCAGTACATATGCCTTTAAATGATAATGAGCCTCGCTCACCCCGCCCCTCTGTTCGCACGTGGAGTGTTGCCTTGACAACAGTTGAGATGATGTTTTATAAACAAAGTTCGGGAGGAGCACGTTCAAATAATCATTCCAATCAACTGGTCATCAAACAATTTCCATGTCTACCCTATCAGCACGAGAAGGAGCATATAAATATTCACTCTGTCAACTCACCTAACATTCCTTGACAGTTTCAGCATCCCTCCACCACCCCGACTCCTCACTCTTGGCTTATCTTATTTATTTATTTCACAGCCAGGAATACGGGGGGAGTGCTCTGGGTTCGGGCCGAATACCTAACTCAGAGCCCTCTCCTCGGACAGCACGCCAAATACGCATTTATTCTATCTGACTTATTTGTAAGTGTGAACTCGTGAAGGTATATTTTGGAGAGAGAATGACAGCGGGAGTCTCTGAGGACACATCTGTGCAACCGTATCAGTTTGAACCGGAGTCGGACCCGGAACAAGATGACGGCTGCAAAGAAGTTCGACAATTAAGGCTCGAACAGGACGTATCTTTGTATGTACTGGCAGGGTAGAGTAGTGAGATACGAACGCTAACGTTATGTGTTTACTGATGTATAGGTTAGTTCGTTGACAGATTGACGTTACAACTAATGGTCATGAACAACTTTATTTTCGCGATTTGCAAAGATTAATATAAAGGTTAATTAAACGTTACACTCCTTCTGGAGGTGCAGAGGGAACATATAGTTGCCACCGATTCTTTTTTCAGGAGCAGCTTCTTAGCAAAACCAGCTTTATACTGAGTCTGACCCTCGTTTATAAAGCAGTCTGGTGAAAAATGATTCGCGCAAACATGAAAGCATTGACGTTGCTCGTGGGGAATATTCCCTTCGAAAATAAAACTCAGCCACTGCGTTTTTAGCGGTTCGGATTTAGGAACATCAAAATGACTGCTGTGTTCGTTATTACACCCAAGAACAGAACACCACAATCGCTTAGACGCCATTCTGCTCCAGCGTATCAACAATGGCGGACTATGATGACAGCCAGCCGCTCGCTCAGGGCGGGTCTGTGTTGAAACGCTGCTGTCAATCAACAATCGTGGGAGGGGCGTCCGATTTAGTGACGTCACAAAATCGAACGGCTCGATTTGAGACAGAGGAAAAATATATAAGGAGATTGGTTCCACTGACCAAGTGTCGAGGTGTCCATGAGCAAAACACCTAACCCCAGCTGCTCCCGACGAGCTGGATGGCGCCTTGCATGGCTGACACCGCCGTCGGTGTATGAATGAGTGAGTGAATGGGTGAATGTGAGGCAATATGTAAAGCGCTTTGGTGGCCATTGGGTCTGTGAAAGCGCTATATAAATGCAGTCCGTTTACCATTTACCATTAAAACAAAAACACTGGATGGATTTTTATCATTATATGGTGGTTGTGTACAAGCACTGCCAACACACATTTCAGTACAATCAACTTGTAAAAGTGCATGTACCATTATATGACCCCTTTAAGTATTCGCTTTAGTCATTCACAGTTTCACACAAATACGCACACACACACTGCTTATAGTATTAGGAATGAATCAATCAGTTGATGGTTACACTTGAGTAACAAATTGCACTCAGATACATAATGTATTGTCTGTAGCGTACAAGGCATGAAACCATACTACATTAACCATGAAATGATAAAACTAGCCATTATGTACTTGTCTTGCTTAAAGTGCCACTTCAGCTGATATGCTAGCCCAAGCTATGGGTGTACACACACAGGACTGTTTAATTATATCCCTGACTTTTGCTGTGATAAAACCTGTAGCCTCCATTGTGTGGAATTGTCAGAATGAGAAAAGCCCATCACGATAGATTGACATTGTTCCAAATTTCTAATAGAAATAATTGCTACACTCCTTTACGCAATAACATACATGCATATGCACACACACTTACACATGGCAATAGCAGCAACCATGGTTAAAGGTTATTCCCAGCATGCTTTATTATTGTGTGTGGGTGGTGTTATGAATAGACCTTTATGTTAGGGCAAAAAAAACAACAACCCAAAAAGCCATCTTTATCTTGTTTTCCATTCATCCTGTCACTCTCTTTCTGCAAGAATTTAAGACAGCATTTAAAGATCATCTTGTAGGCACATCGAGAAACTTGAAGTGCTGATTGACAATAAAAAAGAATGACCAAGTATATCACCATGATACATTCGTTATTAATTTGAACTAATGTTAACCTACCTTACTGTTACAACTCACTCCTGTAACGCAAGGTACAGTATGTTGTAACAACAGCCCTTTTTGTTTTTAGCATTATTTACACCATTTAAGGATAAGTAGTCAATACTAGCCTGACTTCGTCATACTCATATTCTAGTCAGAATGTGAGTCTGATACTGCTTCACAGGGCTTTGATTATGAGGCGTGTCTTAACCGAACCAGGAAAAAAAAAAACTCTGCACTCAATTGGATAGACCTACAACCAATGAGAGCAACGCAGTAAGTCAACTACTTTGCATAGCACAGTTGTCAACTACAGAACTCAAATGCACGCACGCTGGAAGAAGTAAAATAACGAGTGTTGCTTCTTTTACTTGGCCCTCTATGAGTGCGACCAAAGGAGAAACCACAACGACCGCAGGGTTTTCATTGCGTCCCATCTTCTTAGTTACCATCGGAGCCAGCTGATAAATTAAACTTTTGCCGAATCCCATAGGAAGGACGGCAAACACATCTTTCCGATCGACAAAATAATGCCTTGATTGCAGTTCTCTGTTCGTCTTTTAAAATGAATGCGCTGTCGATTTCTTTTACAACGGACGCGATAGCGGAATCTCTACATCTCAGTTCTCCAGCGGCAGTCATCTGTGAGGGAAACCAGTTCAACCCAAGCGCTCTTTGATAACGTGAGGATTACGTAACTGCAGATCATCTGTCCATCATCGTATAAAGCCCACCCTGGCAATTTGATTGGCCCGACGATTTCTGAACCGATCATAATTACTCCTCAATGGAGCGAGTCCAGACCGAACTTCCCGATCAAAAAATGTTGTGGGCGGGGTTTGGGCTGGCATCCAGGCTAAGTCAATACATTAAATTGTATCAGATAAAAATGGGAATAATAATGAAGCCCATTTTCTCAACAAAAAAAAAGAAAAGAAAAAAGAAGTGAGATAAGGTTTAAATGAAGAAATAGTCACATTGTTGGAATTACAAGATAAAAAGTTATATTTTGCGATATTAAGTCACTGTAATGAGAGGCAGTCATAATTGAGGGATATACATTCTAACTGGGAGATACTATAATGTCAGTACTGTGAAATATAAAGTCACAATTAGAAGACAAAGGTAAAATTGTGAGATATAGTCACTATTTTGAGATAAAAAGTCACAATTATAAGAGAACTACTCAAATTGTAAGATATTGTGAGATAAAAAGTCACTTGTGTTGTGAGGAAAAATGCACTATTGTGAGATAAAAAGTCACAATTGGGAAAAAAGCAAAACAAAGTTACAGTCACCGACACTAATTCTGTTACAACACTCCCCAGTCTAAACCACACTTACAGTATATTTACATCAGAAACCAAAAATTAATACACTGTTCCCCTTATCATCATCCCACACCCCACACACCCCTTAGTCTTGCTTTGTGCTTTAGAGGATCACGGAGGTCAACGAGTGTGAATAAGGAGATGGGACATTTTTTTCTGTGTTGATATAAGCTCACACACACACAGTCAGTGTTGCAAACACACTTGAAATGCCAAAATGCTAATGCTAACATTTACTGTGGCGCTGTGGGACTGGGCTATTCACACATGTGAGGGAGATCTGAGGTCAAGAAGAGGATTAAACATTCTCCGTGCGTCTCGCTTATGTATGTGCGTGTCTATGTGGATGACGTCTGGAGTGTGTGAAGTTTGTTTTTTGCTATTACTTTCAACACCTCTTACATATCTGTCAGTCTCACACTGCAATATTTCACAGGCAGAAGCAGAAGGTAATTTTGCTGTACGGCCACACACTATTTTTTTCACTTGATTATGGAACATGTGTCAGTCGACTGGGGCTGTAATAGGTTTTTGCCTCTTCCTCCTGTAAGAGCTGTTTCTCTTTTCTCACTTCATCAGTAGTGTCCATCTCTCACTCTCCCGCTATCTCTCTGTCTAAAAGCAGGCTAATATATCCATGATGAGGGGCTCAGTTCATTCTCACACCCCACCGGTGTCCTGAGGGACAGAGGTCAATAATCACTCTCACTGGATCTCACCTGTGCCTTACACTTGCAGGCTTTCATCTCTTCCATTTACTTCCTCTTCCCTGCCATTACTTTCTCACTGAAATGTTGGAAGGGAACAGTGTGCAATAGTTAACTTGAGTAAAGATGCATGTGCAGGTCCCCTGACATGGGGTTATTTTATTATTTTATAATGTTTCCTGGGTTGCCCTTATAATGTTAGTATGTTTTTTAGATCAAAAATAGTCATAATTTAGAAATAAAATGCATTTTTCCTAGCCTGCTTTTAGCCTCTGATTTGAACGCTCTGTTTGAAGGGGCGTGTCTGCTGTGGGATTCAGTGTAACCGTGGCCACTGCTGTGATTGGCTGACATGCTTGCATATGAAATAGCCACATATTACATGTGAAACTCTCTCGAATACTTTTACTACAGCTATTATACGTTTTAACTATTACAGCTAGATTAACGAATCGTGAGAAGTTTTTAAAGTATTTAGATCTATTCCCATCACAAAAAATGTTGCCGTGATGAGCATTGAGCAAGCAGATGACAGATCGGGAGAATGAAGATCTTATCATTGCAACGCAGTTTCTGCACTCTCTCTAATGCTTTCACCTAACACGATGATGTACATACAGTAAGAGCTTCGTTGTGCAGTGTAACGTGCGTCATTGATTACATAACGAGTTTTTTTTTTATTGTATTTACTTTGATCGCTTTCTGTATAATTTGTTCACAATTTAAATAAGATTATTTTCATCCTACTAAAAGAAACGATGTGAAGTTGATATTTTAGTCACTGGCTTGACTTATGCATAAACCGTATTGAACGATTTTGACAGAAAGATTACCTGTCTGAACTTGAGCAATTACACATCAGAGATTGTTGCTTGGTAGCTCGATCGATTTATTTTCAGACGTTCATCGAGCAGCTCTGTATTGGCCCAGTTGAGGAAACAGCTAGTCGTCGGTGAAATGTTTGGACCATACACAACTTTGGGAAGTTGTGTCGGCGCATTTCCAGAGAAAATAAAATTAACCCATTGTTTCTTCAGAGGATCGGATGAAGGAACTAAAAAATACTTTTGTGTTCATTTGTACATCCGAACACTGATCAACTGCCATGCTTCGCTCGTTTGCAAGCCATGATATCTCTCGAGGAAAAACTCAAATCGCACTCGCGCGTTCGTTCTTCCTAGCTCACTTTCTCATGGGCGAGCCAAATTCTCTGGGCGGGTTAAAGCAGAGAAGGGGGAGGTAACCTTTCCCCTATATGACGTCATATAGGGGAGATTCAAGATCAGCCCGTCTGAGATCTCATTTTCTCACAGGCAGAGAAAGATAGCCAAAACTCGGTTTACACCGACTGAAATTTCTAGACACGAGGGGACCAAATACAGGCTAGGGGAACTAATATTAATGTTAAAAAACCTCAGAAAGTGAAAATTTCATGTCAGGGGACCATTAAAGCTGCAGTCCGGCGTTTTTCCTCTTTGTTGGCAACTCTGTTCGAAATCTGCAATTGCAGTCATTCGCGGAATTATCAACTTTACGTGAGTTGTACTTCGACACCCTCGACACGGCACAGCGCGGATCAACACAATGTTTGAGGAGAGTGTGCAGCTGTCAATCACCGCGCCGGTGTGGATACTGGCATTCAGAATCACAGATTATTCTTTTTGGAAGTATGACCAACATAATAATTTTCACCGGAAAATGTCATCTGAACAAGTAAGAAACATCCACTTTTGTTCTGGTTCTGACATTGCAGTAAATCGCGTTGATTAAATCTAACAATCGCTTATAAGTTATCATATCACGCAAAACCGTGCAAATTATACTTTGTTCTCAAATTGTTAATGTTAACAACGTCAGCATTGCGTGACTACATGTACTGTCCTTCCGATATGTATCCTTGTTTTCACATGGGTCCGGTTGCAGTCTCTTTTGTTCTGTAGCCACTCCGAAGTCCGAACGAATTCTTTTGCATTTTACAGCGGGTGAGTCTCTAGTTGTCACTGATGATCGTCGCTTGAACCTTTCTGGATCCGCCATCAAATTGACAAGTTTAATTATATCAAGTGCTGTGAGAAAAGGCTATAAATCTCCACCTCCAGCATCCTCACACGCAATATAGCCTACTAGCCGAGACTCCTTCTTTATGTGTATAAATGTGACGTAATGACACAAAGACATGCTCGAATCTCCCGCGGAAATCCACCAGTACCACTGGAATTAAAAACATTATTACAAGCTTACTGCTTTGAATTGAGCTGAAAGCAAGCAGATAGTTTTGAACACTGGCTGGTTACGTATTTTATCAAATATGTATTTTGGATAATTTTTAACCCAAAAAAAGCTACAGACTGCAGCTTTAACAATAACAACACTGGATCCAGATGGTGTAGTTACAAGATATACCAGCAGGGTTATGCTAACTAGTCAAGCCATGTGTCCTTGGTTCAAGCAGTTGATTTACAATTCCCACCATGCCAAAATAATGAATGGGGGAGACCACTTAGTGTTCATAGTGTTACTATGTTCGAATTGAGAATAGTTTCTGTTACATTGGGGTTTTCGGGGGTTATCATTGAGATGAAGAGTGGAACTTGTGTTTAGGAGATTGATGAATAGCTGAAGAGTATGTTTCTTTATTGGAATTACAAGCAATTACTGTGCAAATGCTATAGAGAGACTCATTTTGTCTCTCCATGTTTCCTGTCACCAGCACCATATAGAAATGGATGTATTTAGCATACTAATGTGTACTGTGGTTTCCTATAGTTATAGCTGCATAAGATTGCTTACTTTGACATGCAATCATATTGTATCAATTCACTTAAGTTCACAGTTTAATTTAATGTTAAAATAAGAAACCCATTTCCGATGTGTGGAACCACTGTATTAAATTAAATTCAGTTCAGCCAAAGGATTTGCTTCTCTCTAGTTCGTTTATTTCCATGTAAAGCATAATAATGCATTGTGGCATGTGAGGCAAGTGAAGTTACAGATGTGAAAGTGATGAAAGTAATGAAACCAGTTCATTTGACATCCAATCATTTTATGAATATTTCTATTCCTGACGGCTCTAAGTCATTAGCATGGCTGATCTCCTTTTGTGACAGCTGCTGCAAAGTTGCAGAGTAATATATTTCCAAATACTCCCTTTAATTGAAGATTCATGACCGACAGATTTCAATTTGTCGTGGTCCCAGGGCTCTGGGCGCTGGAGGAAAATAGTTTTTTTTTTTTTTTTACAATCCCTAATGTCGTCATAACAACGTCTGGTAGTCATGATTCTATTCTACAGGAGTGTTCATCTGAGGATCTAAGTCCTGTACTGGTCCTGCTAGAAGCATGCACGACTTTCAATTGTGAAGGTGTGGACGTGTGAAGTGTGAAAGTTCAATTGTGAATGACTGAGGAAAGGAAGCATGTAGAGACAGAGAGAGGAAGGTTATTGTGCAGTGCAGTGTGGAGGTGGACTGATGCAGATGTAGTTTGCTGGTTCAGTGCTCAGTGCACACCTGTGGTCACTCTGCTCTCCTGTGTCATAAGAAATATCATTAAACCGTATAATCTCTCTGCTAGTCATTCACCCCAAAATTACCCTGATGGAATGCACCGATTTGTGTTTTTCTTCACAAAAGAATATTAGTTTACTGCATACAGATTATAATATACTGACTTAGTATTTTATTTTTTTATTTTAAAATATTAATTAAACAACAGATATTTTAAAATATACATTGTTGTCACGTGACCTTAAGTTCAGCAAATTGAGTCATTCAAGATTATAAATGTGGTTATTTTGCGTTTTTAATTGTGTAAACATTTTTTTGTAAAACTTTTGGCTGTCCAGTCAAATAATGGGCAGAGAAAGAGGTAAACTGCATTTTGGGATCATATGGGGACTTTTTGAACAGGGTTCAGCCTATTGGGTCATTTTGCTATACTTACAGCATTTATTAAGCTTAGTCAATGTTAATGTCAATATTCACTAGGCCTAATACATTATTCAAATCAAAAGTTGTATTTGTTAACATTAGTCAATGCACTGTGAACTAACATGAACAATCAATGAACAGCTGGCTAATATTAACAAAGATTAATAAATACAGTAACAAATGTTTTGCTCATTGTTCGTTTAGTTAATACATTTGAGACAAAACAAATGAGATCACAATAATATGTTATGCCATTTCGAACATATCCATAGTTTTAATTTTTTTTTTTTTTTTTTAATTCAGTAGCAGGAGTAGCTTGGTTAAAACCAGACCATTTTCAGTTGTAACTGAGTTATGGTCTGGCAAAGCGTCATAGACAAATCATTTCTAGAGGGGCGTCACCAACGGACGTCGCGGATAGACCTAAAACCAATCAGAGCGATGAAGGAGATGACGTATGCAGAGCGGCAGAGAAACATTGTGAAACACTCCGAGTGTTTTTCTTTGCTCGGTTTTTAACTAAAAGGAAACGTTCAAATCGCTTAAAACAGACGCGATAGCTGATTCGAACGAGTGATGTTCGACGGCGGCATCCATCTTTGTAATGTAGGCTACAAAATCTGCTTCAAAATCCCAGCGCTGTCGTCATCGTGTAAAGCCCGCCCCAACGTTTCTGATTGGTGCCGCGATTTCGACGGATTGGAAATGAGCTTGAATGAGCTCTTTGCCAGACTAACTTTCAGAGCAAATCTAAATTTGCCGGGAGTTGTCTGGGTTTTCCCAGGCTATGGCAGGAGTGGACATCTATAAAAATGTGTGCCAAAAAAAAAAAAAAAAGCAATTTATTCATGTTTCATACATGAGTTTTTGTGATTCCTTTTTTCTTCATGGAGGATGTTTAATGTAAATTTTTGCTTAGAATTTGTTCTCATAAGGTCAGGAACAGTCAACTCAGAAATTAGGGTTAATTAAGCAGGTTTTATGATATTAAAAAGAGTCAACCAGAACATGAGGGTTTAAATATCCAGTATATTCTTTCCGACTTTTCTTCTCCAACAGGGTACTGATCCAGGTATTGCACCAGTTAGCACTTTTTCTAATCCAGTGGCCCTTTGTAATCAGGACATCTGTCTGTCCCTTGGGCTGGCCGAGGGCATTCCTGACTGGAGCGGTGTTGAGCTGACCTTTATCTGCCTCATTAGGGCTGGTGTGATGTGTGTGGACAGATGGCCTTGCTGGAGGGCTGCAGATCCACACACCAGTGCCTTGTCACCCACTTTACACGTGTGTCCGCTCATAGTTGCTTTGGAGATAAGGTGCACGGTGTGCCTGTTAGGATCGGTACGCCTCATCAGCGTTCCTGTGACAACCGTACTGTTTTCCCTTACTTTCCGATGAGGGGGGTGGTGTGCATGTGATAGCTTGTCTGTCTCATACGTTGTTTCCTCTTCTCTTCTCACCTTCGTGAAGTGTGAATTGGACAGATAACCACAACACCTCTTCTTTCAGGAGGTCTTAAACACTTCCTAAAATAGTCTCCTGCACAGATGCTGGCCCACCTGAAAGTGGCCAATCTGTTTTGTTTTTGTGACAGCTTCATCAAATTTATGGTTTCCACAAAAATATTATGTAGCACAGCTGTTTTCAAAATTGATCAGAAAAGTTTTCTTGAGCTGAAAATTAGCATATTTGAATGATTTCGGAAGGATCGTGAAAATTCAGCTTTGCCATCACAGAAATAAATTAAATGCATTAAAATAGAGAACAGTTATTTTAAATAGTAATATTACTGTTTTATCATATAAATGCAGACTTGAATAAAACATTAAAATATTTTGAATGGTATGTAATTTTTAAACAAAATGCTGTCTTTACAATATCGCACTTATTTAATATTTACTATTTACTTACTAAATATGTAGCTAGCTTTATATTTTAGGAAGTGGGTCTTTCGCATCAGAAAGTTTAGATACCAATTTATTATTCTAGCCTGATGTTAAAAGTCCTTTATTATCTCTACATGACCACTCACTAATGTTTTCTGCATCATGAACTGGCTTTAAGTATGCAGTGATACAATGGTGATTCCTTTTGAGAATCGAACCAGCAACCTTCAGGCTACCAAATCCTGAATCTTAACCTGTCTCCCCTGTGTAAAAGACCAAAAGCAACCTTCCCTCAACACACACAACCCCCTTTTCCATGGAAATTAGCCATGTTAAAAGCTTTTGACCGTGTCGGGCGTTGCACATTTGCTTCTCTTAATCAGCTGCAGAAATATGTACATATATTAACATAATCAAAGACTAAACTGCATTACTTCAGCTATTCCGTGCTGAATTATAGCTGGCTTTCATTATAGTTAAACATGCGGCAGAGCTCCAGACAGTCAACCAATCATGACAATGTCGATTTATGGACTGGACTGAAATTACATCCTGTCTCTTCTCCATTTCCTAAAATTGGTTGGCTGATAAACTGTGTTTTGTGTGTGCACGTGGATCTGCAAGTACGTGCATGTGTGTGCGATGACTCTAATCTTAAGGTGTTCAAACAGACCCGATGCACACTAACATACAGCCGCACACATTCATACGCTGCTGAAATATTGCCATGTTTACAAAGACAGGCAAACAAATTAGCCACGCCGCGCAGGTCGTTTCATGCATTTATTCCAGTAATAATGTTTTAGATGATTATAGATCAAGTAAATATTGATATTACTCTACATGGTGTCCGAGTCGAGAGAACCAAATGTACTGCACGTAACCCTCTGGGATTTGGATTAATGTATTACAAGAGCACATCTTGTAAATGTGTGAAATGTACAACGCAGAGGTTTGTGGACTTCCTGACACTTTCTACTTATGCATGAACTGGAATTGAGCTACACAGGATTTCTTTATGAGGACTTATTGCATAGGAAATTACAATCTGATGCACCCAGGACATCCGTTTGAAATTTAGTGACACGTTGATTTAGGAATCCTGTCGTTCTGTTTAACCCATGATTCTCATGTATTAGAAAAAAACACATACAGTGAGAAACAGTGTCATTCTCTGATTAAATATAACACCAGCCTGATGTATTGACTATGAACTGCAGTCATTAAACAAAAGGATTTCCATTTAATTTTTTTGTTCTCATATTTCCATTTTAAAGGGATCGTCCAAAAATTAAACTTCTGTCATCATTTACTCACCCTCATGTTGTTGTAGTATGACTAACCTCTATGGCTTTCCTCTGTGGATAAGATGTTTTGAAGAATGTACTGGCTGCCTATGCATTTACAATAAATACGGCACAAATGCTTCAGAAAAGTGGTCCATATTATGTGTGTGCTATATGAATGGAGGGGAAAAAACGCTTTAACTTATTTGTGAGTGAATGGCATAGACCTTTGCGAACCATGAGATAATGTTTTGTGCCACATGATGGTGAGTAAAAGAGTATTTAAAAGTTCTGAAGGCTTGTTCATATTCACAGGGACTTTTAACAACTTCTTGTGATCTGAAGTGGTTGTTGTCACGATCAGGTTTAGATAAAGATGATGAAAACAGTTCAAACTAGTTTCCTCAAACAAATGGTTCTTTAATAAAACAAACTCAGGTAATCCAATAGCAGGAAGGCAAAGTAACAGCATGGGATACACGAACAATACCAGACAACAACTGAATGAAAAGGAGGAACTTAGGCTATGTTTACACAGAAACGATCTGAAGAGAAAACGCAAAAGTGGCGTTGCGTTGTCACTTTTTATTCTGTGTTTAGACGAGCGTTATGGGTGGGAAATCTGCGTGCATATGGTGATGCAAAAGTGTGTGAAATTCGATGTAGTTTGCACTCCAGGCGGCTAGGTGGCCACCGTGAGCAGATCTGTGCCTTCACTGTCTAGCAGACTTTTGCGTTTTTACCCTTCAGACGGGAACGCAACGGTGGAGCGTTTTTAAGGTTTCCACTCTGGAGGGTGGTTTCACTTTTTTGCGTTTTTAAGCCCCAAAAAAGCCATCGTCGTGTAAGCGAAAGGCACATCTGATAAAATATTTTTTACATTTTCACCCGTGAGTGTTCTTGTGTAAACAGGGCCTTAAATACACAGGGTGATCATACCTGTCAACACTCCCGTTTTTCCCGGGTTTCTCCCGTTTTTTAGCCCTATCTCCCGGACCCCTCCCGGTTTGTTATTTCTCCCGGGAAACTCCCGTAATTTGCATGGCCCAAACTCCTTTATGAATAATCGGAACAATATGTTTGTCCGATGTTGACCAGTTGCCAGATCTTGTATTAAATGCATTATATTCACACAATCCACACACCATATACAATTTCAACCCGTTTGTCATCTCAACCTGGCAACCTATAACCCAGTTGCGCAGTCGCGGAAAGCTTAACCCGAAATAGAGTGCGGCGCGGGACTAGATTTGATGGCCGAGTGCGAGCGCGGGCGGTAATGCACTCACTCTGTGTGTGTGAGAATAAAACGATTCGCGGGACTCCCGCAAACTAGAAATATTTATGAATAAAACACAAAAAACTAATACATTTTTATTCATCTGTTGCAGAAAAGCAACAATAACAACAAAAACGATTTACAGGCCAGAGTTTATATTTATAACATGTTTGCAGCGTTGAGCGATGTAGCCAATCACAGACATATGTGTTGATTTCTTGAACGCAATGGCCAATCAGAAGCATTTAAGATGGACTCCCCTCACCGCTCAAAACTTTTTTGTTCAGTGCTGAATTCTGTATGCTGGCAAATCCTCTAATTATAACAAACAAAGTGTATATATTATGAAAGATTCACTGTGCAGTCAGCTATATTGATGATAACAGAAATGTGTGAAAGAGAACACCCCCCCCCCCCCCCCGCGCCGAACAAATCTTCCGGATTTTGAAAACCAAATGTTGACAGCTATGAGGGTGATTGAACTCAAATGACGAACAGGTGTGCTCTAATTAAGAACATAATGAGTCACCATGACAACTGATTAAAGACGTGCAAACAGGAACATAGGGAGACGCAACAAAGAGGAATATAAGAGTCCATGAAAATGCAACTAAAGCTAAACTGAACATAATGGTGACAATTTTTTTTTAAAGAAATTAATCATTTTGATTAGCAAGGATGTACTAAATTGATCAAAAGTGACAGTAAAGACATTTTTAATGTTTGAAAAGATTTCAATTTCAAACAAATGCTGTTCTTTTGAACTTTCTATGCATAAGAATCTTTAAAAAATGTATATCACGGTTTACACAAAATGCACTGTTTTTAAGTATTTTTTTGTTTGTTGAGAAATTAGAAACATGATAATCATTGAGAAATGCAACAAATCAACACTTTAGAATGACTAATCAACTTTGCCATCACAATAATAAATTACATTTAAAGTATAATAATAGACAAGTTTTTTTAAATTGTAACAATATTTCAAAGTATTACTGTTTTTACTGCATTTTTAATCAAATAACTACAGCCTTGGTAAGCATAAGAGACTTCTTTCAAAAACGGTAGTGTATGTATGGCTTTCTAACTTGCATCTTACTGCATCTTGTTTTCGCACATGACAGAGAGACAGGAATTATAATTCTCATTGTCACATGTCAGTCTTCTTTTCTGGAAAGTTACTCCTCTATGTCTTCAGCGCCCTTCAAAATCATGTGCTACGCAAAACTGAATACATTTTTGTATAACCAACTAGTTGAAATGTTATTGGAAAATAAAAAAAAACAAGATAGGCTATTGTGGTGGGTAGACAAAAATCAGAGAAAATGATGCATGGTGAATACCAATTTCTCCGGCGGAAAAAGAAAATAAATAGCAAAGGTTTTGTGGTAATTTGCTGCTGTATTATGAAGCAGATTGTGTATTGAGTGAAGTGCATGTGACATGTGGGGTGTTTAGTGGGACGTGGAGATGGCTGTTAAGTGGTGTGCGTGCATGTGTGTGTGCTCTGTCTCTGTGCTTCCCTGGGGAGTGAGGGACGGTTGATAGGATGGTAATGAAGGAAGAGAGGAGGAAAACAGGAGAGTGCCATGCTGACATTATTACTGTGGGTGAGAACCACGGCGGTGAAACCCACACAGACACTCTCTCACCTGCAAAACCCCTGAGTGATGTATTTACACTTGTCTTAACCAGTCACTCCCTCAATCAAATGTATTTCCTGTAACAAATTAAGTGTGTAATCAGGACAAAATCAAACATACACACAAAGTTTATGTCTTTCGTCTGATAGCTTGGAACACATGCCATGCTATTTCTGTGGAGGGCTGCAACAAGTGCTTATCTCTCTGAAGGGTGTCTGTGTGTGAGAAGTATGTGATTAACAGTTGAAATAACACCTTGTGGAGACACTGATGGAGGCATACAACACGATACGGTATGCCAGCATGTGTGTGTATGTGGACGATCCAGTTGTCTCTCTGTTGAAGAACATTAGCATTTTCACAAGGGAAATTTTATTCAAAATCGTCTTTAAATTAAATATGTTCCCTAGCTGTAGATGTTGTTTGAAATGCCTCATGTGTCTAAAATGTAAAACTGAAATGGGTACCAACATGAAATAAAAACGGACATTGACAAAAATAAAAAAACATCTTATTGTCAGACATCAAATTTTGCAAAAGTAAAACTCGTTGCAATTCTCGTTGACTTTAATGCATTACATGTAATTGTGTTAAATGCTATTGGAAGTATGCTATAACATGTTTGGCATGCAATTGAAATGAGATGCAGTGTCATTAGTTTTTGGCTTTCCTCATAGCATCTGCCAACAGGAAATTATATAATATATGAACCTTTGCTGCCAGAAAACATTTTATTGTAGTGGATCAGTGATAAGGCCTGGTCGGTTGGCATGAGGTGATATTTGCTTTTGTCCCACTAACTATTTACTTACTAAGGACTATCTATGGATTTTAATTTATTTGTTTATTCATTTATCTTCTATAAATGTTAGATGTATGTTTGCATTTATTTCATCCATGATGCATGAAGGGAACTGATCCCCGTCCCCAAGACTGTGTTAAGAGCTATTAAAATGTATGAGTTAGCTTACTCAATATTGAAATCAATTATATAATTCTACTAACTTATTAGGGTTTAGTGTGTGTGTGTGTGTGTGTGTCTTAAATCGGAGCTATTTTTCCTTCATGTCACTGCTCTCACTTTATATTTCCCATGCATTGTCTTGTAAATATAAAAAAACTCAAATAATAAATCTGCTTTCCTCTGGACAAAGCTATTTGATACGCACAACTGCATCTGTGGAACTGCACAGCATTTTTTTAGAGGCATCGTTTCCATAATCTCTCTCTAACCTCTAAAATTCATCTTTAGACAAACTCTCCCAGAATTGATTGCAGCCAGGTTCAGATAATGATACATTTGAGCTTCTATATCTCATGATTTGGAGACTCTAAATTAAAGTCTAGCAGTGCTGGTCTGACTGATATTAAAATAAGTCAAGGGTTTGTCAGAGTGTAATGAGGAAAGCAATTTATCATACCGGAACCAACAACATCAGAGCCATACAGCCATAACACTGAATTTCATTTGTTTGTCTATCTCCCTCGCTCTCTCTTTCACGCACACACATAGGCTTTTCAATTTAATCAGGTGCTAATTCTGCTTATTTATATCAGTATAATGAACTTTAATGAATTCACCTAACACTCTCCTGAAACATGGCACATTAATTCATTTCCATCTGCTTTGAATCAGAACTCAAATGTGGAATAGATCATTAGTGAGCTGCACAGACGAGCCTGAGACTCGGCGTGAGTGACAGAAGTAGGAGGTCAAATGGAATGGGGATGTTATTACCCTTCATTGTTTTTTTTTTCCTGGAGGATATTTATAAAGCCTCAAATAATATATGACAAAGTGGCAAAAGTGACAAAATGACAAAGACACTGTCTTTCACTGACAAAGTCTGACTCTTTTATTTCTCTCTCTCTCTCTGTCTCAGAATGTAGCTTAAAATCGAAGATTCAAAGGCATATTAAAATCGCACATAATCGCACAAAAATGACACATCTCTCCATTTCTATCATTATTGATATTGTCTGTGAATATTGCGCAGGGCTAGTGCTTAGTAAAGTTAGGCGACAAACATGTCAAGTATTGTTTACATAAGTGGCTTCATCTTTACAAAACACCAAAACAGAGACATGCAGATAATCACCGCAGTCTGAATTTCTGTCTGTATGTAAACATCAAAACACAGGTGTGCTAGTCTGCCTACGTGTGTGTGTGTGTGTGTGTGTGTGTGTGTGTGTGTGTGTGTGTGTGTGTGTGTGTGTGTGCGTGCATGTTTGTGTGATAGCCGCTGTGGGTGGATACGGATTGAGCTCATTATAACTCAGAGCAGGTGTGTTCATCTCCCTTTCATTAAACAAATAAACAAATAAATATTTATCATCCTGAGTCATTTCTCCAGCAATTTGAACTAAACGAGATAGAACAGAACTATTGATAAGACATAGGCTACGTCGGGCACTGTGGGAGAAATGGTGTCTATATTTGAGAGCGATATGAAGAACATGTGAGAGAGAGAGAGGACTTAACTCTAGGTTGCTCAAGCTGAAAGGATTCAAACGCCTATCTGTAATTAATTTTTACTCACTATTTCCCATTCCATTAGTGCTAGGAAGCGGCCGTCCATATAAACAGTCTGCCTTTCCTGCATCCATGTCTGTTAAAATGAAGGGTTCAGGCAGTTTAACATACTAACAAATTGAAAACCAGCATTGATGCATTATTTATCACAGCACTCACCCCTTTTTAAAAGTAAAAAAGACCATAATTTGAGGCCATTTGTGTCTAGGGTCAATTAGTAATTTGCTTGTTTTTCCTATGTCATCCCTTTTACTCTTACTTTCTTTTCTTTTTTTTGCCACAGTCTGGGGGTTCTGTCTTTGACAAAATGGCAAATATCACACAGTGAAGCCATATTTTGGTAGTCATAGTCAGCATTACAATTTTAGAATAAAATCTGTATAGCTTCATTAAGAGAAGGCAACGAAAGAATGGTGCAGGGACAAAGAAAGAAGGAGAGCGAGAATTATTGGTAGATAAGAGGTTTGAAAGCGGGAATTCATTTTAAGAAATAAACCAGAGCTGACCGGAGAGTTGCCATGGTGTTTTGAAGAGGGCACTCAGCCTGTTTTTTTTTTCACACTATGCCTGGATAAGCTGAAAGGATCTTTTTCACAATGGACAATGCACGGAAATCAGCTGTTTTTCCTTTTGTGTGCATGTACATGACCAAATATGAGTGTGTGCGTGTGCACGTGCGTGTGCGCGTCATTATGCCCTGGGCTCACGGTTGACAAAGTATGTGTGGAGTATGTTATTGTTCTGATGTCAAAAGTTCAATTGAATTCTTATTGTTACTGCATGCCTACATTACAAATCTTCACACTTTGAAAATTATATTACTTAAATATTAAAGTATAGTTCACTAAAGATTCTGGAAATAAACTGTAATTTCTTTTTATTATCAATGTTGAAAAAGGTTGTGCTGCTTAATATTTTTGTGGAACCCATGATTTTTTTTTCAGGATTCTTGGATGAATAGAAAGTAAAAAAAAAAAACTGAATTTATTTGAAATGGAAATCTTTTACATTATACATAAAACATTATAAATGTCACATTGTTGATCCATTTAATACATCCATGATGAATTTCTAAGAAAAAGAAAAAATAATGGTAATGTAGGTGTACTATGTAATTTTACTTAACTACAATTATTTTTTCAGTTATTTGATTTCATTTCCCGTTGCTGAAAATAATGATAAATTGTTCTTTAGTAAGTGAGTCAGATGTTGCTTCATTAAAGGGATAGTTGACAAAAAAATGAAAAAATTTGCTGTCAATGTACTCACTTTCAGGACCATCCAAGATGTAGGTGACTGTTTTTCTTCAGTAGAACAGTGAAGAAGATTTTTAACTGAAACCGTGGTCCTCGGTGATTCATATAATGGAAGTCAATTACTTTGAGATAAAAAAAAAAAACATGCTGACAAAACAAAATTAATACCCGCGGCTCCTGACGATACATTGAGGTCTTAAGAAGCAAAACGATTGATCTATGCAAGAAACTGAACATTATTTACAACATGTTTACCTCTAATCCACAGCCTTGGCAAACGGTCCTGAGCACGTTCACTAGTCTGGAGTGTGAGTTTCCTGATGCATAATGCAAAAATGACATAAAGCACTCTGAGTTCTGTAAAGGATTTGTCAGACTGATTCAGACCAGTAACTCATAATTGATCAAACTTTTCATTTCACGAGTACACACGAGACACAAACCGTAACAACACTTACATACAATTCGAGTGGATAAGATTAAATGCGTATAAGGCGTGCTGTCCGGGGGGAGGGCTCCGAGCTCGGAGTTTGGCCCGAACCCAGAGTACTCCCCCTATGTAAATGTTTAGGACTAGAAGTGTGGAGAAGGGGCGGTGGAGGGATGCTGGTAAACTATCAATGGAGTGAGGTGAGATTGCTGAATCTATACCTCTTATCATTGATTGCTGGGTGCACTCCACTCGTGTGAATTAACTGAACGTGCTCCTCCCAAACTTTGTTAATAAAACATCATTAAAAGAGCTTGCTGAGTCATTTTTTTGAGGGGAATCAGACTACTGGTCGCGTTGTATGACTTTGATTCACTAAACAGAACATAAGAGTCATTGGGGCTTTAACACTGGAGGAACATTTTCATAGTTTCTATAACTATTGGCAAAAATACCCGCTTTTTGGTGTGTTTGCACCACAGGAACTGGGAACAATTTTAGTTGTTCAATAGGAATACCTTTTGGGGGGGACTAAATTACCAGTGACTCAGTGTGCGTTGATTGGCCAAACGCATGCCACATGAAACTCCAGCACCTTCCATTTTTAAAAAGCCATGTAAACACAGTTTACATATACTTACTCCATGAACTAAATCCACGAAATCCATGTAAAACTGATAGATGGACCAGCGCCAAAGTCCAGGCACTTTACGATATGGAGTTGTTGAAGGTGTTGTTGAATGCAGCGGGCTAAATGACATCACTGTCAGTCGGCTTACGTCACTTCAGAATTCCTACTGGTGATGCAAATGCAACCAGGAAAATGGCCCTAGGGGAACATTTCGATCTCAGGGGACCACCCTGGTGGCTCGTTCCTATAACTGAGTACCTTTTGCTCTAGATCTGAAACTGCACTGATTGCGTATTGCTTTGCGTTAGGCCACGATGATAACTCAATGGAAAGACAATTCTCACCATTATTTTGCAGTAGTTTTATTGCATCACACTCAATGCAGACTACAAACTCTTTTTCATGACTCTTGTAAAAAAAAAAAATTCTTTCGCATGCAGAAACACAGTACACACAGCTTTGGGCAAGTATAATTTAAGTAGTTATTCAATGTAAATATTCACCTCCACCAATGTAATGTATGTAATCCACATCCAGATTGACAAATGGCAGTAACAGATGAAAAAGTCGACAAACTTGCCCATGGGCGAACTATTCTTAATTGTCCAAATAAAAACTAGAAAGATAGTAAAAGATGTATATGACAAGAAGTGAGTAATTGTTTACTAAAGCTTGTGCAGCATTGAGTGATTCAGTATGTTGTCTGATGCATCATGTTTATATATACCACTGTGCAGTGGCAGCCCTGACTCACATGGCACCCTAGGCCAGACTAAATCACCTTTTTTTTTTTTTTTTCTAGTTTATTTTTTTGCAATGCAACGTCTTATCCGGGAAGGACATGCAAATCTCAACATTTGTTCAAAATGTGGTGTCTAATATGATATAATTGTATACTACAACTCTAAGACTGTATTTGTGCCAGAAGCGCACCTTTGTAGTTCGGGAGGTTTCGGGAGGTTTCGGGAGCTTGCTAAATGTATGCATTGCACTTTTAAAAAGACTATAGGGATCAAAAATAGACAATTTGAGGTAAAAATGACAAATAAATATATCTCTTGTGTTAATCATTGGAAAGAATGGCATGGGATGAGTGAGAAAAGTGGTGCTTTGGCACAATGCGACAATGAGCAGATGTTCAAACAGTGCCATCTGGCCTGTGTGTGGATGTATGAGTGTTTGTGTGTTTGCACAGGGGGATTTAAAGCAAACCCTATGTGTTTTGAAGATTAGGGACACATCGAGAGCACAGAACAGTGGAGCACACCATGAACCCACAGAACAAAACTATCACACAAAATTTGCAGCAGAGAGAAAGTGAGGAAAAGAAAGAGCAGAAATCTGGAGAAACCGGATAAGCGAACAGAGAGGAACTCCAGGTATTCTGAATTCCTCAGGCACATGCGGAGAGAAAATGGGCTAAGGATAGTGGAATACAACAAAAGAACAAAGGAGCGAAAGAATAAGAGGATGATTGAGGAAGGGAGAAAGGAAAGGTTTTATTTCCTGGAAGACCAAAAGAAAGTAATCAGAGAATTCATGATGTTCTTTGGCACCACACACTGCTTTTCATTTTAACTTGCTGCCTCTGAGTGAATGAGTCCTAGTCCTGATTGGCTCTGTCAACTTGTTTCTGTGGGAACCTGACAGAGAGGCCATTCCAGAGGTTTCTAAAAATTTCAGTCTGAGGTTTCATCAGGCTTGTCCTTTTTATAATCAAAGTTTACATGAGTATAGGAGATTGGGGGAGAACATTAAACGGGAAAAAAGTGATTAGCACTACGAGGTATTGACAAAAAAAGTCTAACTATTAAAGCCAAAACCCTTAAGTGTCACGGGCCCACCGGTGGGCCCAAATCCATTACATTTTTAAAACAGTAATCTCCTATACTAAACCTAAACTAATCTTGACAAACTATATATCATTTGAAAGCTTACAATCTCTAGTTTCCATATTTGGTGATTGATTTTCAAAATAAAACAGAGGAGCCATAATTTATCAATTTGCAACAAGAATATTTTCATACTCCTAAGGCGTGATTAGACCTTTATTTTGAAATAGTGATGAACATGAAAAATCATGAAAGAAGGGTAGAAACCTCAGTTTGTTTTCATGCCAAGAGTTCAAAAGATAGCATCCATTCAATTATTTTAGAAAAAAAGGTCTGAATTTTTTTTTAAATATAAAGAAAAAAATTATATGATGTTGCAGGAAGCTAAAACGCACATGCGTGTTCTTTTTGTGTTTCTTAGAGGTTGAATTCATATCAAAATCTGCCAAACTTCTCATATTACTTCTGAATAGGATGTCTACTTCATAAATTGTATGAAAATTGTGGAAATAATGGTTCATATCACTCAAAACACATATGGAAATGGAGGCGCCCTTATATGGGCAGTAATGGAGTCTGGTTGTTATCTAGTGAAAAAGTTTGGTACTGCGCCCAAACAAAATCTTACTGAAAGCTCATTTTTTTGAGATATCAACCTAAAATTTGAAAAACAACTTGTTCAGATTTTTGGCTTTGATTTTTTTGCAGTTTTAGAGTCGCCCAGGTTTTGAAAATATATATTTTATATAAAATATGAATAATTAAATTTTTTACATTGTACATTTTCATAAACTCAAACTTCTATAACTTTTTTTCTGTTTCACTTTCTTAATTTATTTCACTTCTACAAAAATCTGCCAAATGTCTTCTTTAAAACAAGACCAATCTTACGTCTATATTCCTAAGCATTCTTGAATTACAACCATTTAAGTTCGAAATGTGCATTTTCATGTATATTCAAAAAAAGGGGGGTGACACTTAAAGGGGGGACAATATATAAAAAAATGTAGATGATATGATTTAATTCTACAATTTGTTATATAACAGAAAAACATTAAATGAAACATTTTGCGATAAATACAGTTAATAAAACCAGCACGCTCTAATGGCAGTTTGTAGCCTATTTTTTATGACGATTTTGTATGAATTTGTACAATGTCATTTGAATGTTTTCGTATGATCTGCTTACGGCCCAGATGGTTAGATTCTAATTATGTTTCATCACCAATTCGCCAAAATGTAAAATAGTGTACATATGCTGTACACATGTACACAATTGTATACAACTGAGCTGAAAACAGTGATGAACATGTCACGTGTGGGTTTTGTTCCTTGTTCTTGTCTGTCATGTGATTCCCTGTTTGTCATGTGGTCCTGCCATGTGTCTTGTCATTTGTTAATTGTCTGATCATTGTTCGCAGGTGTTCCTTGTCTTGTAATTAGTCAGTGTATTTAACAGTATAAGAAGTGGACAGAGCCATCTAATTGGAACTCAGTTGAAGCCCATTTTTAGCGATTTTAGAGCACTCCCGTTCCTGACGCGCAGACTCAAACCGACTCAAGCTAAGCTTGATGACGTGAGCAACCTGTCTGACAGACGTTAATCTTCTAGTAGCTGTGCGTGAAAATTGCCAACGTTAATCTTGCAGAGACGGGGAACTTGAGCAAAGAGTTCTTTGGCGTGAGTGAGCAGGAGTAAGTAATCCGTTGCTTTTATGGACTCATTATCTATGGGCTTCTCCCTTGACGGGACGTCCCCCGGATTGCCTGCGAGCTTCTCCTCCTGTCTGTACGGTAATTTCTGTACAGCGCGACAGAGAGTCGAGTGGTTATGACGCAATCGTTAGCCTATTTTTACTAAATCTGATTCTACGGGGCCATAATGTAACATAGAAGGTAATGGAGCCCTTTATACATTGTCGTGTTTCTTTAGAAATAAAAAATGGACAAATGGAGTCTTTAAACGCCTCAGATGTAAAGTTATTTGCTGTCAAAGTGACGCCAAAATGAATGGGAGTCAATGGAAATGCTAACGCAAGTGAAGTTCTGCTACAACATGGCGGCACCCGGCCGGCTTCAACTTCCGGTCGATGGATTACCCCCTTGGTATTTAAGCCCTCTTGTTTGCCCTGTGTCTTTGTTGTGCATTGTATGTTTCTGGTGTTGACTGTCTCCTGCCATAGTTCTTGTCTCATGCCTTGCCATGGCCTTGTTTTATGTTTGTTTATGTTTTGATAGTAAAGTTTGCGTTTGGGTCCTCACCAGCTTGCTTCCAGTGGTTGATGAATCAATTGGCTTTATGCATAGACAGTAAAAGAAATGGACACAGCGACCCCGTTGATTTCAACGGAGAGAGTTGAAGCCCAGCATGGGCACTCACTTCCTGATAGCCAAGCGTTCTGCGCAGGCTCAAACTGAGCTTGACGACGTAGTTGTCACGTGAGCAACCGTTCAGACCTTCTAGTAGCTGTGCCGGAACAAATCTGAATTGAAATTTGAAACAAATCTGTTGTTGAAATATTTTGTCCCGTTGCTTTTATGAACTCTCTATCTATGGGCTTCTCCCTTGACTTTATGCCTCCATGTCCACCCGATTGCCTCATAGACAGTAAACGATTGCCGACAAGCTTCTACTTCTGTCTATACGGTAATTTCTCTACTGTGCGACAGAGCGTCCCGTGGTTATGACGCAATCGTTAGCCTATTTTTACAAGAATGGCTTCTACGGGGCCATAACGTAAGATACAAAGTAATGGAGCCTTTTATACATTGTCGTGTTTCTTTAGAAATAAATAATGGACAAATGGAGTCTTTGGACGCCTCAGATGTAAAGTTATTCGCTGTCAAAGTGACGCCAAAATGAATGGGAGTCAATGGGATGCTAACAGCAGGTGATAGCCAGCTACAATGGCGGCCCCCGGAGGCAGCTTCAACTTCCGGCTGATGGATTACCCCCTTGGCTTTATGCCACAGCTTCACTACTTCCTTCTTCAATTCGAGTTTTATGGCGGTTGGCACACAATGAAATGGTGCATTACTGCCACCTACTGGTATGGAGTGTGGTACTGAATGACTATTACTTATATTTAAAAAAAATAAAATAAAAAATCCTCTCAATCATATTAATTATTCTAAAATAATGAAAAACAATTCCATAACACTTTTCTTTAGAGTTTTCCCTAAGAATTTCTACTAAATCATACCGTACTCTTTCCTTTTTCAAATTTTGGATCATTTCCCTCCTTTTTCCCTCATATTTTTTACAGTGTATCATGACATGTTCTATTGTCTCTTGTTGTTCACAGTATTCACATCTGCCGGTGTTATGTTTACCTATTTTAAATAAAGTGCTGTTTGCATGTATGTCCAAACCTAAGTTGTCTCATCTCTCCTTTTCCTTCCTGTACATCTCATTTCCCCCACTTTTCTCTGAATTTTGTAAAACCATCGTTTCACTACTTCCTGAACTTCAGCCAGCCCTTTGTTTCCTGTCTGTCATTATTGGACAAACTGATTAATCCAGGTGTGCCTGGCCTCAGTAACAATAATCAGGCACACCTGGATTAATCAGTTTGTCCAATAATGACAGACAGGAAACAAAGGGCTGGCTGAAGTTCAGGAAGTAGTGAAGCTGTGCATAAAGCCTATTGGTCGTTTACAGTATTTGATTGCTAAATTCTTTATTTACATGAATCTTGTTCACAAATTGATTCAATAACATGAATTGTTTCATTTAAAAACAATTACATAAGGTAATTATGACTTTATTTCTCATAATTGTGACATTCTCTTATAATGTGAAATCATTTCACAATGAGACATTTCTCATTTTATTCTCACATCAACCCTTTTTTTTAAAAACTGGTTTTCATACCCATACTCCATTTCAAAGTATCATCTGTTTATGGATGTATTTCTTCACTGTATGTTTGTGGGGTCATACAGGAAAGTCTTTTCAGCCAATCTGTTCAATAATTCATGACTGATATTAGTCAGTATCCTGGAGGTTTCTGTTTGGTTACCACCTACAGAAAATAAGAAAGTCTGCTCTCTTGCCCTTATTGTAGCCGCACAAATATGATTTCTTTCAGCTTATTTAAGATGCGTATGTATGTATGTTTGTGTGTGTGAATGTGTTTGCTCATGTCCAGGCAAATGCAATCAAGTAAATGTCAAGTGGATCATCTCCCTTGCATCGTTTTGCTTTAAGTCCATCTGTTCAGTGAAGTGTGACTATTTCATCTTGAGTGTTCACACAGACCACATCTTCAGTCTACACTGATTTTCTCTGATTTTCCCATAAAGTTAAGCATCTCTTCACACCAATGACAGAGCCAGACATACTCTCCACATCAAGCACATACTGACTCTAGACACTGGTCATATAGGCACAGCCACAGACAACATAAGGTCATCCATTAGATAAAAAGAGTTTCTAGATATACATTGAGGACATTCAGTTAAATCAAGAATCCAATCTGAGACACGTTCAATGGGTTTACCAAATTTGACTGAGTTATTGGCATCTTATCTTCATTCTAAAATATGTGTATAAAAACACCCCTGAAAGTTATTAAATCACTGCAACAGTTATGACAACTTCAAATGAAATTATGTTCAACAGACAAACTATATTGAGTTAGAGGAACTTCATTTGTAACATAACACACATTTTTAATTTGATGATCATTTAAAATAAAAGTTGCTTCAACGAGTTGAGTTGTAACCCTGGAACCATTTACTCTTATATTTCAGTTCAAATCCACAGCACATAACACATGCTAAATGTAACTTATTTAGCATGTAAATTTAATTAACAAGTAAGATACTTGTCACTGGCATTAGTGCAGTGCTTGTTAATATAGTGTTTACCTTAATGTTGTCTACCTTAATGTCGGTTTCTGCAATCTTCAACATTGCAGAAACCACATCAAACACAAAAAGGTCTTTTAACAGAAATTTGAGTTTAAATTACACACAATATGAAGTTAATGTAATGATCAACATTAGTATGCCAACAAAACTCAACAAAATGTTTAAAACTTAAAATGTTTTTAACTTGCAACCATGCATTTATTTAAGTCGTCATAACAGGTTCCCTGAATTACTTTTTAGAGATTCTTTGAAACTGTAGATATGCAGAAAACATTTGAATTTTGTATATTTTACATGTGACATTTAACAAAATGTTGTTATACACACAGTATATATCATGTTTTGTAATTTGTTTTGAATTTAATTACAGCCATCTGACATTTAACAAAGTTTTTAAAAACGTCACACTTTAAACATTTGTATTTTTAAACAGCAGATTTCGCTCTGAATTTTTTACAGGAGAAATTATTCATATTTTACAAGAGCTTCAAGCCTGCAAAGTTGTTTAATTCCATTGAGTCAAAAATGATGCTACACGATAATAGCACACCACCAACTGAAACTTGTTTCGTTCAACGTGAAAATCCAAATTGTAAGAACTAGTAATTCACAAAAGAAAAGCAATAAGGAACAGAAGGAGATAAACACATATAATAGCCTCTGCCTCAATGGAAAGGCTGTTATTCAGCTTCATACAGCAGATAAAGAACACTGTGTGATGTACTCAGAGTTTATATTTATTGAACAAATCTCCAGGTCTGTGTGATCCTTGTGGAACTTGAGGACTTATGCCAGAAGTGAGCGAGTTCACTGCGTGTTCCAGTGATGTCTAACAGACTCATGAGGAGATTGTTGTTTAAATCCCACTGATTTGTGTCCTTTACAGCCATTTAAAGAATGTTCTAAGAACTCTGTAGGTCTTATAGAGAGTGGATGATACATCTGCTAAAGACATCTGCTGACTAACCAAATAAATGAGCAAATCTGTCCTCCTTGACTGTAGTGGGAGGAATACAGCAGTATGTTCTTGCTGTGATGAGTTTTAGTTTTTTTTATAAACTATGGTTTACAGTTTTAGTGAAGAAGGCTGTTTGTGGTGGATTTTCTTAGTGTGCTTGCAAGTACAACATGTTCCTGAATCAACATACACTGTTCCTATTTAGGGTTAGGCTGTGATTGGTTGAAAGAAGTTTTGGTCCAGAAAAACAAACGATGATGGATCAGGAACATACTTGTGTAGCCTAATGTTGTCTCATTCAAGCCATTGCTTTGAGTGGACATGCTCATTTCTCACCGCTTTCTCCAAAAGACACACAAGCACATTTACACTCTAACAAGGTGTACACTTCATATAAAATCTCTTCTATCGAATCGTTGTGAACACATGCAACCAGGAAAATAACGTGATCAGACTTGTTTTGGGATGGTGATCTTGCCGTCAAAGGGCAACCATGAGACACAGGGCCTAAAATCTAAATTGTCCAGATAGAAATGTATTGCCCATTTTCAATGGGAAAGTGCCCAAGCAACAATCGCTCGGCAAGATTGCCCAGCAACATTGCTCAAAAAGTTGCCCTTTGTATCATCATCTTGACAGTTGACAATTTTCAAAGAAAGAAAATACAAATACAGGGTTCCTGTAAATGTTCATCTGAACAAAGTGTGGTTTTTGTGCTCTAAACTGAGGCTATGATGTTCCCCCGAATCATTTTGGTCTATTTATAAACATGTTAAAAAAACAGTGTTCTCATTTTATTGTTATCATAATTGCTACATCTGACGTTAAATCTAATGGCAATCCAGGTTTTCACTTGTTTTAGCTTGCAGCAATTGTAATTTGTTTTTATATAGTTACTTATTATTATTACATATTTTTAATTACACTTTAAAAATCTTCTGAAACTATTTCAGAAAAACAAATTTTAAAAACAATTTTACTTCAGTCTTTTTTCTACTAAAATTTAATTCAATGTGTAGTCGTTTCTTTGTCATTATTTCTGAAATTTACAAACAATTTCTAAGTGAAACTTGTTTTAAAGTAAATCCTGCACCAATTGTTTTTTTTTTTTTTTTTTTTTTTCAGTGGAGGCTATTATTGTTTTGTGAGAATGACCAGCTGTAGCCTTCATTGTCCCACATATTGCAAGGCTACTCACAAAATAAATTGGTGGTACCCATAAATTAATAAATGGAGATGAAATATTATTTTAAGTTTAGATTATATTTTTTAATTGACCTGTATCTTAAAGCTTTTGCTAAAGAAAATCCACTGCAACAAGACATTTTACAGTAGCTAGCCTAACATACAGACGTGCTTTGGGGTTATTTTCACTGCGATCGATAACTGAGATGCAAGATGATGCCTGTTGCCTTTGTATGAAACAAGAGAGCGCGAGTCCACAGTATGATATAAAAGACATGACAGAAGCGATGTTTTCAGCTACTCCGACGAACGTCTGACTCTGATAAGCACTGCCATGATGGACGATGGAGAATATTAGGAAATATCAGATCGTTGAACTGACCAATCAGAGTCGAGTGTTCCAGAGCGCCCCGTGATAAATAGTCTTAATCATTACCGGTCATGATTATTAATTACTGCTGTAAGACATTCAGGCCTGCGAGTTTCTGTCTGTTTTCTCATTGTCCAGAATAATCCTTTCAGAGATGTCCTATTCCTTTCCTTCACTCTTCTAAGTTCTTCTGAAACTTTAATGTCAGAAGTATTTTTACACCAGCAGTCTGTCAGAGTTATTAGTCTAACTCAACTTTTAGACACTGTGAGGAATGACCCGGAGAAAACTGTAATCTCTGAAACTCTGATGTGAAAGATGAAAAGAGTAGCATGATGAAGACTGGATAGTAGAAGGATGTTCTGTAGTTGTCCGTTTTAATATGACAGGTATAAAGGTTTGAAATAACATGACACAAGTCTCTGTTATTCTATATGTTTATGCACTAATTACATATATTACAGTAAGAGAATTTAAATGTAATGGAAATTTAACACGTGATCTGGTCTTTATTCCCCCCACACATACTATGTTTGATTGTACACACACATAATATAAAGCTCACTCTCTCAATACTTCACTGCTTACGTTGGTCTTCTGTTTTTTTTTCCCGCCAGCTTTAGCTCTCTGTGTTCCTGCAGTATGTCACTTTTGCAGTGAAACCTGAAACTCATTCACTATTTGAGCTCTTTTTCTCTCTGTGTCCCTCCTGTTTTTCAATTTTTACCTTTCAAGCCTTCTCAGCTTTTCTCTCTCTCGCTTATTTTCTGCAGAGCAGAGGTGCTAAATGGACAGGCTTTTTCATTCAAACAGTGATCACAGAGCCCTGTCCATGGTGCTGAAACTTCTTTCTTTCTTTCTTTCTTTCTTTCTTTCTTTCTTTCTTTCTTTCTTTCTTTCTTTCTTTCTTTCTTTCTTTCTTTCTTTCTTTCTTTCTTTCTTTCTTTCTTTCTTTCTTTTTTTGAGCTAATAATGTGATGCTCATTTTTTTCAAATGTAATAAAAATTGACTTGAGATTGACTTGAATACACATTAGTAATAAATGTTCTCAATGTCTGAATTGAAATAAGTTGACTTGAAAGCTTTCTTAATTTATGATTTGTTTTATCTATTGAAAAAAAAGATGAGCATGTGTCAAACTTAAGTGTAATCAATGATTAATAGTAAAAACACTTGACATATTTAGAGTTGTTTAATCAATACACTTGCTGAAAATATATCAAATTAATCAAATTCATGTATCAAACAGGCATAAATAAAAAATACATTTCAAAAAGTGTTAAGAAGATTTTTAAATGATTTATCATTTACATCATTGACCCTACTAATATTGCTATTTTAACACTATTTTTATTTCCTTGTCCTTTCATTTCTATTGTGTGTGACTCCTCTAATTACTTACTCTGTCAACCAATCACTACACATTCAATCACCAGTAAAGCCCAAAGTGATGATCCTCTCAACCAATCACAGTAAAAGGTCCTAATGGATCGTTTTTAGACAAAATGGTCATTTAATGTGTTTATTTTTCTCTACGGGTAATGATTAGAACATCAAAATGTCACCCCATGCATCAAACAAGGTGGCAGAAAGATTGTTTGAATATGAATATGTCACCAGCCTAATGATTTCATCCTGACAGCGTCAGCGTTTAATGTATTGACTGAATTTATGAATTCCATTTTCTGATGGAAGCTATTTTACATCAGTTTTCATGTCATGTATCCTCAAGAATGCATTGTGTCCATTTGATGATTTGTTACATAAGCTCTCTCTCTCTCTCTCTCTGCTAGTGACAAATTCAGTGGTCATTAAACAATTCTACAAATGCATTAATTTTTTTATTAAAGTACCAGGGTCTGTAACATTATTAATGAGCAAGTTGTTTAGACTTGAAATGGACTTGAAATTAAAAAGAGCATTTTACAGACTAAACTCAAAGTCAGATGTATGTACCAGAGATGTATTATATACGGTGGCCGAGACAGCTCAACGCGCTGCAACTGAAGCAAACACTTGCAAATAGAGAAAAACGCGTGCAAATAGAAAAAAACGCATGCAAATAGAAAAAAACACATGCAAATAGAAAAAAGCACCTGCAAATTAAAAAAAAACATCTTCATCAGTTTCACAACACACGTGTGCTCCAAATAAGGAAACGCGCTGCAAAAGTTCACAACACAACCAAATACAGAAAACGCGCTGCAAATAACACAGACCACAACGGAAATGTTTCCAGGGGAACCAAATAAGTGACGAACCCGGCTGGGACGTGCTTATTGCTCGTGAGCTTCCCTATGCCATACTCCCTTCGAAGGGCAGATTGCAGAGCCCCCATAGACAGTATAAGAAGTGGACAGAGCGATCTCATTGGAACTCAGTTGAGACAGTTGAAGCCCATTTTTAGCGATTTTTGAGCACTTCCGTTCCTGACGCGCAGACTCAAACCGACTCAAACTAAGCTTGATGACGCGTGCAACCTGTCTGACAGACGTTAATCTTCTAGTAGCTGTGCGTGAAAACTGCCAACGTTAATCTTGCAGAGAGGGGGAACTTGAGCAAAGAGTTCTTTGGCGTGAGTGAGCAGGAGTAAGTATTCCGTTGCTTTTATGGACTCATTATCTATGGGCTTCTCCCTTGACGGGGCGTCCCCCCGATTGCCTGCGAGCTTCTCATCCTGTCTGTACGGTAATTTCTGTACAGCGCGACAGAGAGTCGAGTGGTTATGACGCAATCGTTAGCCTATTTTTACTAAATCTGATTCTACGGGGCCATAATGTAACATAGAAGGTAATGGAGCCCTTTATACATTGTCGTGTTTCTTTAGAAATAAATAATGGACAAATGGAGTCTTTAAACGCCTCAGATGTAAAGTTATTCGCTGTCAAAGTGACGCCAAAATGAATGGGATTCAATGGAAATGCTAACGCAAGTGAAGTTCTGCTACAACATGGCGGCACCCGGCCGACTTCAACATCCGGTCGATGGATTACCCCCTTGAGAGCCCCTTTGGAGTGAGCAAGGCTCTAGTGTGCTGTTAGGCAGCCGTGTGGAGCGCACTTGATGAAGGGAGCAACTAAAGACAACGTAATTTCCTCAGTATTTTCACCTGGGATGTTCCCATGACAACGCAGCACGGTGTCCATCAGCTGGTCTTACGACAGAAATATAATGCTGTTAACATAACGGATGCAAATACATTTTTATTTTTAGTTTACAAAAAAAGCTTTTAAAATATGTGTTATATTGTGTCTCAACTTTAAAATTTTGGACCCTACATTACCTAACATTTCTTACAAAACTTTTCTTTATGTAAATGTAATAACATTAAACAAATTGTACAGTGTATGATCTAAAGATAAATATCTTTCCTTCATGTTTTTCTTCTTTATCTTTTTTATTTATTTATTTTAGTTTCCAGCTCATTGTTCTTTTCTCATTTGTATTCTGATGACATTGAAAATATTGTTAATACATTTTGTACATTGTATACAAGTTGTATGTCATAAAAAATGTAATCTCTGTATGTTTTGCACAAATAAATAAAGTATAATTTTAAGCTGTAAGCACCAGCACGCATAGATTTATGGATATGCCAGCACGTCCCAGCCGGGTTCGTCACTTATTTGGTTCCCCTGGAAACATTTCCGTTGTGCTCTGTGTTATTTGCAGCGCGTTTATGTATTTGGTGGTGTTGTGAGTATTTGGAGCACACGTGTGTTGTGAAACTGATGAAGATGTTTTCTTAATTTGCGTGTGTTTTTTTTATTTGCACGCGTTTTTTTTCTATTTGCATGCGTTTTATTTTATTTGCATGTGTTTTTTTTCTATTTGCACGCGTTGTTTTCTATTTGCATGTGTTTTCTTCTATTTGCATGTGTTTTCTTCAGTTGCAGCGCGTTGAGCTCTCTCGGCCACCGTAATTATAGCCCTTCTTAAGACATTAAACTGAATTCATATGTCTCTTACTCTTCTGTAGTAGACAGACAGGCTACTACACAGACACCATGTTGCAGCTTTATAAATAGAATTTATTCATTGTAACTAAGGATACCAGAGGGTTGTATGATACATAGCTAGAGATGAGAAGTAGGCATGCACATACGTAATTGTTTGTAATAGTGACATTTCTAAGTGTGCGAGTGAAAGACACTGGGCGACCATTTAGCCACCAGTAAACAGAGAAATCAAATCACAGTACTTCCAGAGTTTTGTGCTTTCTCAAAGAAAACAAGCAAACAAACAAACAAACAAAACGATTGACAAAGAAAATAAAAACTCAATGCCATCTCTCATGCTTTCTACTAGTAATCTATACCTC
Source organism: Rhinichthys klamathensis goyatoka (assembly GCF_029890125.1). Lineage (NCBI taxonomy): Eukaryota > Metazoa > Chordata > Actinopteri > Cypriniformes > Leuciscidae > Rhinichthys > Rhinichthys klamathensis. The sequence continues at coordinate 12,309 of NW_026606984.1, read as the reverse complement.
CAACTAGTTCTCACACTGCAAAACATCATATTCTTAAGTAATTTTGCCTACTTTTCCAGTTAAAATATCTAAAAATCATTGAAAATTCAGTTTGAGTAAAACATAAATTTACTTGTAAATCCAAATGCATGAGATGTTAAGACCCTAAGACTTGTTTACAGAGAATGTAGCTTTAATATAGGTGTATTTTTTCTCTGTATTTTTTATGAATTTGGCAAACACTTTTATCTAAAGTGACTTGCAATGGATTTAGGTTTTTTTATATCAGTTTTGATAAATCACTTGCTTACCCTGGGAATTGAACCCATGACCTTTGCATTGCACTGACAATTCAAAGTATAAACAAACAAAAACAAGTGATGAAAGAAATCTACCAGTATATATACTTACATTCAAGATATAATATAATAATAATAATAATATAAGGTATCGTTTGAAGTCAGTACATTTTTAAATGTTTTTAAAAGAAGCATCTTATGTTTACAGAGGCTGCAATTATTTGATCAAAAATACAGTAAAACAGTAATATTTTGAAATATTATTACAATTTAAAATAACTGTTTCCTATTGAGATGTATTTTAAAATGTGATTTATTCCTGTGATGATAAAGCTGAATCATAACTCCAGTCTTCAGTGTCACATGATCCTTCAGAAATCATCATATGTTCATCAATCATTCTAATATGCTGATTTGATGCTCAAGAAACATTTCTTCAGAAAGTTAAAAAGCCTTTACTTTTGTAACATTAATGTCTTTACTGTCACTTTTGATCAATTTAATTTATCCTTGGTGAATAAGTTTTAATTTCTCTTTTAAAAAAAAGTTAATACAATCTTAATGACCCCAAACTTTTGAATGGTACTTTATATACCGTATAAAAAAAATGTTATTTAAGTCATGTTTATCAAGTAAATTTATCTCATTTCAAGTTTTTTTTAAAAAAAATAGTTTAAATTAATTTTGTTTCCACTATCTTTAGATATTTTAACTTTTAAAACATGTTTTGTTTTTATGGATTTTTAGATAATTTACCGTGAAAGAAGTCAATAAATACTAATTCAAAATACACTAATATTTTTTTTTTTGCAGGTCAAGCCAATGCAAAAATTCATTCACTGTGCAGTCAGAAAGTTCACATTACCGTTACTCTACAAGAGTCCTTGTTCAGTTCAGAACAAAACAATAATTTTGCCCTAATCTGGATGTAGTTGTGCTCATCGTAAATAAACCGTAAACACTGCTCTTAGATCAGTACAAAGTTCCAGAAGCACTTCCAGGTCAGCGATCTGCATTCATCCTCCTTAATTTGGCAGGCAGGTTGTCCTCCATTCGGCCACCAGGCGTGTGTGGAGGAGCGTGCTGGTGTGTGGGGACGACCACTGGGGTGGGAGGCAGACTCCTCTGGTGAAGGTCTCCAGTGGACAAGGCCATGGGCTGGAAACCCACCTTTAGGGCTTTGAGGTGGAATCGTGCCTCTCCGTCAACCTGCCCAGGACTAGAGCTGAGCCGCTGTAGTTTAAGAGGAAGGTCCCCGGTACTCGAAGCCTTTTCGGAGTGCTGCGAGCTCAAGCGTAGCGCCTTCCTCTGCAGATCTTCTCTGCCAGACGAACTCATTTTCTGGAGTTTACTGGGCAGCTTGCAAGAAGCGCTTCCGGGATGCGCCCTTTCCTCACCTGTTTCCAGGCAGTCCATGGAAAACCCTTTCTCGCGGTGCGGCGTGAGCAGGGGAGAGGGGAGCGAGGATTTCTCCTCGTATTCTTTCACGCTGTAGGGTGGCGTGGGCACCTCAAAGGTGCTGTGAAACTGGGAGTAGTCCACACGAAAGAAGCCCTCTTCCAGAGACATGACAGGCAGGAAGCGGTGACCCCACAACACCTCATCTTCCGTGTACGAGGTACGAGCCTGACATGTCATACCTGTGAGAGACGGCGTATAATAAACAAGCATTACAATAGAGAAGAAAGGTTGAACGGTTGAAACGTATTTCAGATAAGGTGGCTTTCATTGGCAGGTTGGCCTGGCCATGAGAATGATTTATACTGTCCTATTCCTTTGTCTTCCTAGAATGTGATTGAAAGACTCTCAGTACATAATGTGCGTGAGAAGGCAGAGTTTTAAGACTCCTGCAACCATAATTCAGCCAGAGGGCCATTCAGTGAGTCATAAACACAGCCCAGCCATAGCTTTACACAGCCTTGCTCTTTCGCTTACAAACCCGGCCAGGAAGACTGAAAACCCAATCTGCTCCTCGATGAAATCAATACAGCAATCACTAAGCAATTGGTGTTCCTCAAGAATGCATTGTTGTTGTTTTTCTGCAGGGTAATTCTGTCATTATTTTCATGGGGATAAACCAATAAATCAAAATAGAGATAAAAAATGTATTCTGTTATGCTGAAGTAGCATTTGTGTCTTTTCAAACAGAATGGTGTTAAAAAAAGGTATATGCTTCTATTATGAAATAGTTCCAGTCCTCAAATTTTATTGGCTGAGACTGTCAGTCTGTGTAGTGGTGGGGATATTTCAGTGTCTTTTTCTGCTGGTTACATTGCCAGTAGTTGGTGACAAATGACTATATTTATGAGTGGGGCATTGAACTAATTTACTCACTGAAACAAGTAAACCGAATCAAGTATTGCCACTGTAAACCCAATTAAGATGGTAAAACTCAAAAGAAAATTTGGGTAATGAGTTACATGAAATTTAAGTAAATTTTAGCATTTACTCTCCCTTTCGAGTGTCATGGCAAAGCATGCTGGGAAATATAAATCCCAGCCAAGTTTCAGTTCAATTTAAGTTTGCCTAAATTAAAAGAATCAAGTTCATAAAACCCAAAACAATTACACAATTCGGATGAATTAAAATGTGTCCGTTTTGTGAACTCATAAGAAAAAGAAAGTTATAAAAGTTAATTTGATTGAACTAATTTGTTTAATTTAAGTTTACACTACTCAAACCAATTAATTATTTTGAGCATTAGGGTTTAAACTTTGCAGTGTAATGCATTGTTCAGGCATTCACTCAAGTGATTTGTTGAAAACACAGATTTGTGCATGAATGAAACAAGTGATTATGAATGAGTAACTGAATCATTCATTTAATTGATTCATTCAAAAATATTGATACATTAAAGGTATTGTAGGTAGGAATTTTATAAAAACCTTTTTTCCAAATGTGTTTTAACTTTCTGTATATATCAATGTATAATTAAAATGTAAGTACTCCGATAAAAAGAGTATAAAAATCGAGTGACTCTAGACCGTTTAATCTGCACTAAACACAGCTCATTATTTCCATCCGGGACAAAACAAAGGATTGGCTTAGGCGACTGTCACTCTCTCGCAACCATGGCAACCACCCTTTTGCCACACAGGACCTGCCCACTTGCGCGTATCCGTTTGATTTGAGGAATTCAAGAGGCACGGAACCTAGGAATAGCAAAACAATGGCAGAGAAAGATCAATCAAAATTCACATATGCAGTTCGCGAAGACAAACCAGGCAAAAAAAGGAAGACAGTAACGTTACTAGAAAAGGTAATGAACAAAAAGTCTTTGGATAAACAACGAAATAAAACGCGTGTCAATATCGGCGTGGCTTTCCAGCGATGGCGAACTGAGAGACCTCAAGGGGCTGAAAAGTGACGCCTTGTGACGACCTCCTCTGCTTCGCCCTCGACCCCGGATCTGTCCTCGAACACCATATATGTTGTGAATGTTACACGAAATTCATCTTCATCACAGTGTAAATGATGGCAATGGAAAAACGTGTATCATGCAACCTTTTTTAGCTTTGCCTTATAGATAACTAGCTCGTTAGCGAATCAATTAATATATATTTTAAACTTTACCAATATCAATATGCTCGCTTGATAGTGAGTACTAAAATACATATTATTTGTTTATCTTCATAATGATAAAGTTAGATTTTTTTATTACATGTGATTCTGACATGATGTCACTACATGCACTGCACTCCTTCCTCTCCTCTCGTTTCAGGTAAATAATGCGTCTTCAGCGGTCGGAGTCGCGCGTTCATGTGTTTTTGGGGCGTGGCTTTGGAAGGAGCCCAGAAGGGAGGGGGTGGAGTGAATAGAAATAATTAGCTGTCTTTAAAACAGTCGTGAGAGGTCTACAGACACTCGATTTTTATACTTTCTTTTTCAGAGTACTTACATTTTAATTATGCATTGATATATACAGCAAGTTTAAACAAATTTGGAAAAAAGTTTTTTTTTTTAAATAAAATTCCTACCTACAATACCTATAATGAACAAAATAAGTGATCATAAGTCATTAAATCATTTACTCAACGATTTGTTCAAAACACTGGTTCATTAATGAACAAAACATGCAGTTATACGAGTGAGTCATTGAATCTTCCGCTCAAGTGATTTGTTCAAAACACTGATTTATTCATGAACGAAATCATTAGGTGTGTTGGACTTAAAGTGGCGCTGCGTAGAGCTGTGTATGACATCAAAGTACCGTGAGAGCGATTAGAGAGCAGGCGGCTTCGTGGTATTTTGATGTCATACTCCTATCAGTCAAACACACATCCTCACTCAAACGTTTCGTGCAAAAACGTTGAATCGTTCTTGAATTAAACACCAGTCCTGCCCATTGCAGCATAATGGCTAATTCTGCTGTGGCTTCATTAAAACTATTTCCATTAAACTGCGCTTGAGAGTATTACAGATAACTTAAAGCATCAAATTTGTCAAATATATAATAAATAAATATGCATGGGTAGGGGATCTGTATGTAACTTCATCAGTGAAAGGTGTTCCAAGTCTGCAGAGCTCCTGTGTGGGTCTGCTCATGATTAAATAATTATCATTAAAGATAGCCTACTAATTAGCAGCCCCTAAAACATGAACAAGCCTCAAAAATGAGGGATGAAAATCCCAACAACTCGCTTTGTGAGCATTTCTGCTGGCACTACATCATCCCATGTAATTAAACCAGTTTATGTGACATTAATCACACTGACAATTCCATATTTTGCTGCCGGAGTGGCCGTGCAGAGTAGGAGCAGTGGGGTGGCCTGGCTTCAGCTAAAGGCTTAAATGATGGATCAATGCTGGACAAAATTTTGCGAATGTATCAATCGCTTCACTGTGCTGAAAGCAGCTTTTTAAGCTCTTATTTATAGCAAGACACATTTCACAGTCTTCACAGTAAGACTCTTGATTGCGCAATACTCTGTCGGCATACATAATTAGGGTCTGTCTTTCGTCTCTAGTCTGATCTATGGCATTGATTAAAGAAAGCCTATTTCACACTTGCATTAAGTCTATTTAACCAAATTGCACATATATTTCGTTCTTTGCCATTTCTTATTAGGGTATACAAAGAGAAGATGCAAATTAAAGTGAGTCATTTTGATTCTGTGAGGTGCAAAAGTTCATGCAAAGCCCTGCCGTAAAAGAAATACAGAGCTGTAGCTTTGTCTTGTAATATTGAGTCTGTAAAATGATTAACTTGACATTCCTATCCTGTCTTTGTCCAGGGCTTCAGTGGATCAATAAGCAATTATGAGTACATGATAGACCTCAGCTCCCCAACAGCAGGGTGGTAAAATCACCACATGACTGTTTGCCCCGTTACTGGCCTGACAAGAAATTAATTACTGAATTAAAAGAGTAAGTAAATGAATAGATGGTTTAACAGGAGTCTTCCTCTGGTGTGCACTGATATGCTTGATACGTTTTGTGTCTATCACTGCTGTAACAGCTGCATAATGAGCATTGCTGACACATTGTAATGTAATATCCTCCCTCGCTTTGTCTCCATCTCACATCGTCTCTCTGATAGAGCGAGAGTTCAAATTGAAAGGCCCCCTGCATGGTGTTTCCATTTTATCAAAGGTAATTTACAATAAAACAACTAATAACTGAATTCAATTTCTTCTGAAAGGTTATAAGGTGTGAAAGAAGTCACAAAAAGAATTCAAAAATAATTTTCTGATAAAAATGTCAGTGCTTTCCGGGGAGTTGCTATGCGGTTGCTAAGGTATTCCAAGTTTTTATCATTTACCAGTGTTGTTGTTGTTGTTGTTGCTAACTAAAGTTGCTAAAAATCAAAGTAAAGCTGAAATAAAATCTAAATATTTATACACTTTAACTTATACACTTTAAAAAACCTTTATGAAAATTAGAAATGTTGCCTTGGAAACTAACTGAAATAAAATAAGTTTAATTTGAAGAACTGAAAATCCTAAAAATAAAACTGAAATATAAATTAAAGCTAAACAGAAATAAATAAAAAACAACAATAAAAATGACAAAAATCACATAATAAAATGACTAAACCTTGTGAAAATATGAAAATTAAAAATATAAAAATCATATTATTCAACATTAATGAATCCTAAAATAGTGCGTAAATGATACAAAAATAAGGTCGCTTACTGGCTCAAGCCTCTAATCTGGTCCATATAAAGTCACTCCTTCAATTTAAATCTATTGTATTTTTAAATTCATTTTATTGTGAGAAAAATCCTATTATTTGGAAATGTAATTAATAGCATTCATCATCCCAATGATTTGAGGTGTCACTCTTGCTATATGTCAAAGTTTAATTCTTATGGTTATAGGAAAAATGTCAAATCACTAACCCTAAATATGAGTAAAAGTAATAGTGATGTTTAGAAAACACCACTAAAAATGAAATGAGAAAAATAGCTGCTGTCGTCTTCCTACTCCTCTTACATCCTCCAAAGAAAATCCCATTTTGCCTTTCTTCCTCACACTCTGCCTGCATAAAAAACACCAGGAACCGATTGACCTCGAGCGAGGTCTGAAGCTCATACCTCAAACTGACAAGCATGTGACTGAAAAAAAAACGTATTATGCACAAGGCACAGTTAACAGCATTGCTAAAGCACAGACCTGAATGAATGCAATCAGAAAGACACCTTATTACAAACCACTCGACACCCCAACTGACCTGACTGTATATTATGTCCATTCAGATGGAAAACCAGGACTGAGGGATGTGAGGAAGAATAGAGAGAGGTTATCAAGTTTAGAAGGTAAGTGTGGGAAAAGTGATATGTTCACTTCAATTTGATAAATGAAGATGAATGATGATAAATAAACACTGCTAAAAAAATCCTTTTCTTAATTAGTAATTGTGTCATGGTTTCCAAAATACATCAAAACATCATTAAAACAAAATAAATTTACTTGAGCAGAGAATTTGCATAAGACTTTGCATAAGACGTACTTGTTTTCAGAGAATTCATCTTGAGAAAATGAAATTTGCATTGGCATAAAAGTTTGGGGACACTAAGATTTTTTTTGCTTTTGTTCAGAAAGAACATTAAAGTGATCAAAAGTGGCAGTAAAGATATTTATAGTGTTACAAAACATTTATATTTAAAAAAAAATGTTGTTCTTTTGAACTTTCTATTCATCAAAGAATCCTGAAAAAAAAATGTTTCATGGTTTCCAAAAAAAAATATTAAGCAGCACAATTGTTTTCAACATTGATAATAATAAGAAATGATTATTGAACAGCAAATCAGCATCTAAGTATATGATTTTTGAAGGATCATGTGACAAGAATGGAGTAATGCTGAAAATTCAGCTTTGCCATTACAGGAATAAATTACATTTTAAAATATCCAGTTCAGTCGTGAAACTAGAGGGCATAGGCTGGTCCTTTATGCAAACTGCAAGCAATCACATCATTACCGCATGGAACAAGCTGATTGGCCACTGTTGATCCTGCAGCCAATGAGATTGCCTGCTCAACATTTAAATAGTCTGGTTCATTTTTTGCTGTATGCTAGTCTTGCAGCGTGCATGCAGAGTTCCTCTGAAATCCTCCACCTCCCCAGCTCCACCTGCCTAGATCTGCAGCAATAATCAACAGCAGCAGTGTAGCAGATCGAGTTTGCAAAAACCAAACCATGAACATTGCCAATAACATGCTAAAAATATTCTGAGTTGTCATGATTGAAATATATTCATAAAGAAAACAATTATTTTAAATTGTAAAAATATTTCACAATATTACTGTTTTTACTGCATTTTTGACCAAATAAATGCAGCCAGCTTTGGTGAGCATGAAATACTTCTTTCAAAAATATTTTAAAAATCTTAGCGACCCAAAACTTTTGAACTCTAGATTGTTTTGTTCTTAATAAAAAAAATAAGATTTATGCATACTACAAGAAAAAAGACCCTAAATATTTTAATTTATTTGCTTAAGGAAATCTTGTTTTAGTAATGGTTAGGTATTTTTACATGAAAACGAGAAAAAGAATTACTGTGCAAATTGGCCGAGGGGATGCAAGCAAAGTTGCATTGTAAATGAACTTTTGTGACATCACATTCTTAAGCCAAATGATGTTCCTAAAGAAATGGAGAGTGGAGTGAATAATGCGACTGACCCGTTGTCTCTACAATGCCTTCCAAGATGACGACAATCTCAAACTGCTCGTTCATGAGCGAGCGCTGGGACAGGTCGAAGAAAGGGCTCTTGGGATTGATCTCGTGGCAAATGGTGAGGGGAGACACCAGGAAGAGTTGGTCAGCACCTGTTCCAAAGCCCACATCCAGTTCACACTGATCCAACGGCAGGAACTCGCCCTCCGGGGTCTGACGAGACTGGCGAGAGACATTATCATCATTATGGTCACCATCTTTACCATTTTACATTGAAAACTTCAATTTAAGATTATGCTCTTTAATATCTGAAACAAATTACAGCAGAAACAGTCAATCTAAAAAACAAAAAACCAAGGATGGTATGAAATGGAGGTGGAAATGGAAAAAGGAAATTGAAAGAAGAATGTCAGCATGTGTATTTACAAATTTTATGCTGTATAAACTGAATTGTAATCAAACCCAAAATAACAGAATATAAATTGAAATTGAGGGACAAATTCATGCTGTTTAGAGTGTAAGGAAAATATTCCTCTCTAGAAAAGTGAAGAGAGAGTGAAGAGTGAATGGGGGATTTTGATAAGCATGACTGCTCAGAACAGTGAAATAAAAAACGCAGACGGAGCAAAGGAGGAGGCTGGGGTGAGATAAGAAAATGCCTACAAAGCATTGTGTCATTTCAACCGTGATTTAAGAAGATAAAGAGAGTCTTTTCAGAGAGCGAGTGAAGTTTAAGACCTACTGATTTACAGGGCGATGTCAAACTAGAAAATGAGAAGGAAACTCCAATGAGAAGGATATGTTTTTCTACACAGGCTAGTGAGGGGTTTGTGTGGCAAAGGCAGAGGATGGAGCCACACACACAAACTCTCTTATGAATAATGTTGCTGTAAATACAAAGTGGAAGAAATCACTCTTACATTCAGTTAGTTGGCAGATGTCCTCTCACTTCCAAGTCTCCATATCATCATCTCTCATTACAGTGGCCTTACTGGAGCTGTTTAGGCTAAGAGTGTCTCTAAAGGGCCCTACAGCTGTGGAACGTGGAAATGTGATGAACGTGGGATGTAAACCAACAACCCTCTATAATAGGTCCATTACTTAAAACACTGCAGCTCAGAGGGGCATTAAAAAGCTTCCACGTGGAATCATATTCCACATGTAAACCACACAAAACTGTCTAGGCATTTCCAATCTCTAAATACAGCCAAAGTGCATTAGACCTACAGAGGTGATTGGATAATAACTTTGTCATCATCATTTTCTCCTTCTTTCTTTCTTTCTTTCTTTCTTTCTTTCTTTCTTTCTTTCTTTCTTTCTTTCTTTCTTTCTTTCTTTCTTTCTTTCTTTCTTTCTTTCTTTCTTTCTTTCTTTCTTTCTTTCTTTCTTTCCTTCCTTCCTTCCTTAACTATTACTAAATAGAGTAGGACTTAATAATAGAGTTGACTATGACACATCTCTTTCATTGTAGTACATGCAATGTATGTCTATGCCGTTTTATTGTTGTATATGCAATGCATGTATAGATATCATCATGTTAATTTTTTTTAACATCATGGTATCTATGGTGACAAACAAAGCCCATTTACCTATCTATTATTCTGTCCTCCCAATGATGCTGTAATCTCGTGAACCATTTGTATTTAATAGTGATGGTGATAATAATATAATAATGTCATGCTGTGGCTGTCTTTAATCAATTAATCCACAATGGAAAAACACAGGAGATTGTAGGAGATATAAACAGAAACAACCACAATAACATTGACGATACAGAAACATGAGCTAAGGAAACTCTGGGCTTAAATACCAGAGGAACAGAACAGAAACAGAACAGGTGTGTGGAATCAGGAACTGCAGAAACTAAATAGAAACTCAGGTAAATGGGAACAGGGTGAAAACAAAACTAAAACAGAACATTCATGTTACAGTACACCCTGGGAGGGCACATCCTCATGTGTAATAGTCCAATTGGGGATCTGGAGGAGGACATTACGAGCGTGTAAAAGGCAGGAACTAAGAGCCGTTGGTGTGGGAGATGCCAAGGAGGGGATGATGGTGTAAGGAGCCAGGGAGGAGTCAGTAGCAGGAGTAGCCACTCTGGGACCCAGAGAGCAGCCAGGACAAAGGCCCACAGCGGAGTCGAGGAAGGGAGGAGCCATGGTGGAGTGGAGACTTGGCTGACAACACCGGACCGATAACTGACGGAGACGAGGCCAGTGGAAGTGGACCCCTATGCTCAGGCGTAGAGCAAGGTTTGGGTGAGATTGGGTGACACCATTGATCCTGGAGGCCGAGGCGGAGCTGCAGAAAAGAGTGTCCGAGGTGGAGCCAGGGTGCCAGAGGACTGAGGTGGAGCCAGAGGGAAGGCGGAGCCAGATGGAGCCGAAATGGGTGGAGAGAGACAGTGCAGCGGTTGGATCAGAAGTCTGTCGCACAGGCAGAGCGACGTCTGACCAAGGCGGAGCCAGAGGGAGCCTGGTGAAGCCGCAAGGACGATGGTGGATGGTGGAGCCAAGTGAGGAGCCAAGGTATAGCAGTTAGGTCAACAGACCGAGGTGAAGTGACTGAATCAGCTGCTGGAAGCAGAGCCGAGGGATCCTCTTTACTCAGTGGAGCTGGAGACTGGAAGGCCCGAGGTAAATCCACACCGTGGAGAGGAGTCAGAGGAGAAGCAGAGGGGCTAAAGGGAACCAGCAGAGGCGGGGCTGGGGAACTGGCTGTTTTTGGATGAGGAGGCGGGAGAGGGAGGCTGGGCGGTCACTCTGGAGACACAGTGAGACTTGGAGCTGGGTGGAACCACCAGGGATGGGAGAATCAGGGAAATTACCTCCTCCAATTCCTCTAAATAATTTCCAGAGGCCAGGTACAGCTCATCCACACTGGCGGGGATGTGGGCTGGGCTTCACCCCCGTGCCCTCAAACTGCGGTGGGCTCAGGCATGAAGTCCGTCCTGGGCAGTGTGGACGGCTGGCTGAGCTCTGGGTCTGGAGAGGGGCTGGTGACGTCCTCCTCAGCAGAGCAGATGGTGCATGGGGACACGCAGTTCACCAGCACCCAATCCACAAACTCGGCAAAATTCCCCTGAGGACCCACACCTGGTGTGCTTTCATTTCTGCATCGAGGCTGGTATGATAGAAGAAATTTCATGAAAATTAATGAAGCACGCCAGATGTAAAAATCTGACATTACACAATTACACATACAAATCATCTTTGTGTACAAATTTGTATGCAGCTGAACAGATAGGTGAAGAAAGGTGAATATGTATTTATAAAGCATGTGATGAATCTATTGAGTTGCTAGGTGAGTTTGAACTCTTGTTGAAAGGAAGGCTGGCTGGACAGGGCCTATTACTCCTGCATCCAGTGCACCCAAGCAGAAAAATTTAATAGTGCTCATACAGACAGAGTATGACATTTCTCTATCTCTCTCTTACCCCATTATTCTCTCCATCTCACTCTTATTGCTCTTTCTCTCCTTGTCTTGTACTTTCTCTTGCAAACACATTCTTGACCAGGCCAAAAAATCAGAGACAGTGAGGGAAATTTCACCATAAGACGACACACATAGATCAAACTCGGAAAATATGTCTGGTTTTCATGGCATCACATGGCAGGTGTTTTTTGTCATAGTGATGGCATAATGAATTTGTGGTTGAGCCACCAGCCTTGGATCAGATTTTATTAGATTGTCAGTTGACTTGATTAAAGCTTTAATGTGGGATTGATCCAGTAACCGGTATGGCTGGGTGATCCATTGACTGGGTGTATTGATTACAGCATGAACAATTAACACATCAACAATTAGCAAAACTGCATATTGAGTGTTAACTGCTATTTAATTATTCAAGGGGGATTTTGATCTCTTTTTTTTTTTTGTTGACCAGATAGAATTATGATGATGATGTAAA